>NC_048308.1:4006720-4117349 GCF_013100865.1 Trachemys scripta elegans | reverse complement strand
CTGTCTCCTCTCCTTTTTGCACATCCCCAAGGACTGCGTAGCTGCCTGTGCAGGCTGTTTATACAGCCATCTAGGGCAAACATACACTATCAGATCAAGATTCAGAACAAGAAGAAAACTCATGTGGGTTATGATTCACTGGCGAGCTTATTTTCCTCCCCTAAGAATTGATTTAACTATAAAAGCAAACGATGAGACAGCTATTGAACCTGGTAAATTATTTAAAAGTCTTGGACTGATGCTTGGATCCATCAGCGTTGAGATTAAGCCTGCAACGAGAAAGCAGGGACTCTCTTTTTAAAAAAAAAGATCATGAGGTGCTATTTACATTTTAGAGAAAGATTAAAGATGGCTGTTCAATTTATTGTGCCCTCCCGTCACTGAAGAGCGGTGCACGGGGAAGATTGGAGTGGATGGCTTCTATAACAGACCCCCTTCGATTGGTATCGTGAAACAAATTCAGAACGCGTGGTAATATATGTAAAGCTCAATAGGAAAGGGAGCAAATTGCTATCGTGTTTATTCAGTGAAGCTTAACCACATCACCTTTGATGCTCTGCTGTGTCTGGCTCACTCGATTCTACTCCCTTACAAGGCGTCTCACTCATTTGAGCTCTACATTTAACTCTATTCCCCCATCACCTGCTGCCATTTCACTGCTCATTACAGTAAATTATTTCCATCAGCGATTCAGAGCCATAAAAACGGAGTTCCTAGAAAAGTTCATGCCTGTTTTAGAAATACCAACACATGGACACTGTAGGTACAATAGTCAGACGGCTAGTGACGAGCTGCGGCTTGTGCTGAACACTCTTGGTTTGTTGTTACCTCATCCTCCCAACGTGCCCCGACTTCATTGGTCTGCGTTGTCTTCCTGGCTTATCTTGTTTTTTCTGTAGACTTTAAGCAGTCTGGGGCAGGGCCTGTCTTCTTTGTCATGTGTCTGTAGAGCATCTGACACAACAGGGCCTTTATGTTTGATTGGGGTCCTCTATGCTACCGTCATAGAAATAACAAGCTTAGATAGATGGATAGATACAAATAACTCTACAGTAGAACCTCAAAGATATGAACACCAGAGTTATAGACTGACCAGTCAACCAGCCACCGTGTGAAAGCAGAAGTAACCAATCAGGAAGCAGCCAGGACCAAAAAAAAAAGGAAGTACTGTACTGTACTGTGCCTGTATTGCATCTTAAAGATAGGTACATCTGGGCTACCTGCTGAGGCGGGAGCTCAGATGCTGCTGAAGCCCAACCTGGAGTGTCGGCTGCTGGAGCTGGAGCCCGAACTTCGCTTTGTTCAGAGTTATGAACATTGCCGAGTTACGGACACCCTCCATTCCCGAGGTGTCTGTAACTCTGAGGTTCTACTGTAGTATCATATTTTTCTCTGGTACTTTTTGCTGTGTCCTTTATTTGGGACTTATCTCAGATATTTGAGTCTTCACCAGCTCTGGGTCCAAATCAGGGCTGGCCCAAAACCCAAGGATTTTGCAAAAGTTTTGACATTGCAAAATTTATTTTCCTTCTGCATGAGAATGAAAATGAGCTCTTTTGAAATTTTTCATGGAAAAATGAGAGCAAAAAAGAGAGAGAGAGAGAGAGACTCTACCCCAGCCGGATACAGATGTAGAATCATAGACTTTAAGGTCAGAAGGGACCATTATGATCATCTAGTCCGACCTCCTACATAACGCAGGCCACAGAATCTCATCCACTCACTCCTGTAACAAACCCCTAACCTATGTCTGAGCTATTGAAGTCCTCAAATCGTGGTTTAAAGACTTCAAGGTGCAGAGAATCCTCCAGCAAGTGACCCGTGCCCCATGCTACAGAGGAAGGCAAAAAACCCCAGGGCCTCTGCCAATCTGCCCTGGAGGAAAATTCCTTCCCGACCGATGGCGGGATATGGCGATCATGTGGGCAAGACTCACCAGCCAGACACCCAGGAAAGAATTCTCTGTAGTAACTCAGATCCCACCCCATCTAACATCCCATCACAGGCCATTGGCATATTTACCTGCTAATAGTCAAAGATCAATTAATTGCCAAAATTAGGCTATCCCATCATACCATCCCCTCCATAAACTTATCAAGCTTAGTCTTGAAGTCAGATATGTCTTTTGCCTCCACTACTTCCCTTGTGAGAGATCAAGGTTCAAGTCGCGGCTCTGCCTGAGTTATGGTCTATACAGTCAGTCTCAATTGGGGCTGTTCCCTTTGCATAAATAATTAAATATTCATTGGACCAGAGAGAGAGAAGTCCCTGCACTCAATCAGGCAGAGTTGAATCACACTTGAACCTGGTATCAGAGGGGTAGCCGTGTTAGTCTTAAAGGTGCCACAGGACCCTCTCTTGCTTTTTACAGATTCAGACTAACAGAAGTATTGGAGCATAAGCTTTCGTGAGTGAATGCCCACTTCGTCAGACGCAAGACTGATGCATCTGATGAAGTGGGCATTCACCCACGAAAGCTTATGCTCCAATACTTCTGTTAGTCTTAAAGGTGCCACAGGACCCTCTGTTGCTTTTTACTTGAACCTGGGTATCCTAAAGGCCAAGTAAATACTCTTACCACTCAGCCGTTGGCTAGTCTGGCTACTCTTGTTTGGACCAGAAACCATATCCTGAATGCGAGACACCTTCCCAGTGAAACATTTGTCGAAATCGATACATTCAAGCAAAAAAGTTTGTTTTGATGAACCGGCATTTTTCTCACAAAAAAGTCCTTTCATAAAATAATCCCCAGCCGGCGCTAGTCCAATCAAAATGTCAGTTCCAAACCCTTCTGAAAGTTGGGGTTTTCAAAAACGGATCCAGCCCTGAATTTTGCAAACAAACGATGTCTTCATATTGGGCTGAATCAAAACTCCACATTTGAACTCCCCTGATCTTTGGGACGTTTGAAGTCCAAAATGGATTTGGATCTAAATTTTGTGGCTTGCTCCCATCTTTGCTCTCACCAGATTGAGAGAGATTTTATACAAGTGACGCTACTATTCAGGGACTGTGGAGATTTTAAAGTGGGGGGAGGATAGAATTACCCCCCAACCCCTCTTCTTTCTCTCCTCCTCTTCCTTTCCCTTGCCTTCCACCAGCAGCCTTACCCCATGGCTAGGGTCCCTACCAAATTCACGATCCCTTCTGGTCAATTTCATGGTCATAGGATTTTAAAAATCATAAATTTCATAATTTCAGCTATATCAATCTGAAATTTCACGGTGTTGTAATTATATGGGTCCTGACCCAAAAAGGAGTTGTGGCGGAGGTCGCAAGGTTATTGTAGGGAAGTTGCAGTACTGCTACCCTTACTTCTGCACTGCTGCTCGCGGCAGCGCTGCCTTCAGAGCTGGGCAACTGGACAGCGGCGGCTGCTGGCCGGGAACCCAGCTCTGAAGGCAGAGCCGCTGCCAGCAGCAGCGCAGAAGGAAGGATGGCCTGGTATGGTATTGCCACCCTGACTTCTTCGCTGCTGCCTACAGAGCTGGGCCCTCAGTCAGCAGCTGTCACTCTCTGGCTGCCCAGCTCTGAGGGCAGCAGCGCAGAAGGAAGGATGGCATGGTATGGTATTGGCATCCTTACTTCGGCGCTGCTGCTGTCTCAACTCTGAAGGCAGTGGCAATACCGTGACCCTCCTAAAATAACATTGTGACCCCCCTGCAACTCCCTTTTGGGTCAGGACGCCCCAGTGAGAAACGCTGGTCTCCCCCATGAAATCTGTAGTATAGCATTATTGCTTGAGCACTGGCACCTAATTGCTTGGGCCTTGGCACCTCTTCCATTACCAATTAAGCACTGTCCATGCAACTGCTGACGGCGTTTATTACAATTGCACCCAGCCTCTAGGTATCGCCGTACTCATTCACAATGACTCATACAAGCAGGCAGCGCCCATCAGCACCAGAGAACAATGTGGGGAGAGCCCCAGATTAATGAAGAGAAAAATTCCAAATGAGAAACTCCTTCCCTGGCTCAAATCTGGTCTATGTCTTCAAACATAACTAGTGATTTTGGGGGGGGGGGCGGGCAACTTGAGACACCTTAAAGAGGCTTGATTTTTCAGCGGGCAGACGCTCAGCACTTTCTGAAAAAAATCATGCCCCTTTTAAAAGGTTTCAAGTTGGCCACCTCAACAACTGAGTATCAGAGGGGTAGCCGTGTTAGTCTGGATCTGTAAAAAGCAACAGAGAGTCCTTATAGACTAGCAGACGTATTGGAGCATAAGCTTTCATGGGTGAATACCCACTTCGTCAGACGCAACAATTGAGGCATCTAAAATCACTAGTCACTTCTGAAAATTTCGACCTCCTCTCCTTAATGATCCCCCCTGATTTTCCACACAGGGAAGGATCAAGGACCAAAATGCATTGAGGGCAGAGAGAAGTAGCATGTAGCATAGGCAGTGGTGTGTAATAAAGCCTTGACACGATGGATTAATCCAAAAATGGCTGCCCTGAGTGTCTGGGGGGAGACGACTGTAGCCAATTGTTTATGAATTCTATTGTACTTCCCAGAACTGATATTCTCTTGTTGTGATGAGACGACAGAAACATCACCCCTTGTCGGATTCCAAGTAACTGCATCCATTTCTCATAAAACATGTAATTAACTGAAGGGGGACGCTTTTTAATTAAATCCGGCTGAAATTAATCAAACGCTGGCATTGTGGTGTGTGGTATGTTCTGCTCTCTCCGCCCTGGCCTGCCGCAGGGTGAAGCACCGCCAGTTATTTGAATACATTCCTCCCTGGGCTGTTAAATGAATGACTGACAAGATGGCTCAGCAGAACTGATTGAATATAAAAGTCAACACAGAGTGACACGGGAGAAGCCCAGGTATTTATAGTTTGCTGATGTATTTTACGTTTCCCATTGGAGGCACTTTTAGAGAAGCACCATGAGCCAAAGATGTGGGCAGAAAGCTTTCCACGGTCTCAAAAGACGTATTCAGAAAAGTTTCAGTAAAATAATGCAATTCTAGGGAAATTAGAGAAAAAGAGAAACATTTTTTAGCAATATAGATTGCAAGTAATTATCATGCTGTGTAGATGTGAATGCAATAATATGTTTTTTGTCTTAAGCCCTAGCACTGGAAGTTGAAATTTTGGCGAGCAGCTAGTCAGACCCTGATCACCTTCCAAAAGCATTCACATCCGCATGTTAATAAATAGGTTTCCAAGCCTTGTGTGGTGGTAAAATACTTGAATCTAGCTGTCTATGTATGTACCTAATTTCCCATCACCATAGTCTCTAACCACCCAGTGCAGTTGAATGTAAATGTTTTTATGGGCAACCAGGTGTTTTCAGTATTATGTTGGGCATGAAAATCTAATTCCCCCAAAACTTCCATTCAGTGGGAATGAAGGATGGTGGACAAGAGAGAGATGATGATAGACAACCTGGTCAAGAACTTCTTGGAGGCTAAGCTACACCCTGGGGTGCCCTCCTGATCTGAACCAGGAGAAGAGGCTCCGTTGGCCTCCCCCAGCAAGGCATTGGACCCACAGAAGAAGGGAGAAGCCAGAAGGTTGGAAAGGCTGTTCCGTGGGCTGGGGCAGCCATTCACCTTAGGGCATTACCCCTTCTGGGGCAATGGTCCCCTAAGGGTGCAGCCAGTCAGGGACTGAAAGGGTCTGTGAGAGAAAGGGGCTGAAAGGACCTGCAGAAGCTGCTTCCCTATGGAAAATCAATTCTGACTAAGTGAGGACTAGTACAGCCTAGGGGCAGTGGAATGTGTCTATGCCATAGCCTGCTCCTTCTGGACATCAGCATTTCTCAGGGAGCTCGGTGCTCTTGTTGTCCTCATTATAGTCGAGGAGGTAGAGATCCAGGGGTTGGTTGACTCTGGCCAAATATTTATACGCAAGCAGCTATTGGGCCATAACTTCCCAAGGACTGGGGGGGGGGGGGAATGTTGCTTGTAGAAGGGTATCCATGGAGATTTTCTTCCCTACCCCACAGGCCGTGGAGCTGGGGGGTGGCCATGGCAAAAGAATTGTTATTCCCAGTGATTCTGGATCAGGATTGGGGCCCCATAACTGCGCTGCTGAAAGAGGCCAACCAATGACACCCAGATCCTAGCGCACAGGAGGGGGTCAGTATACTGCTTGTGAAGGTCTTCCCCTTTCCCGTCCTTCAGAAAACACGGAAGGAGCATTGCCTTGCCTGGAAGTGACCCCTACTGGCATTTAAGGGCATTTAAGGGCATCCCTGGAAAGTCCACACAAGGGTGACTATGTCTAACAATCCCATCGGTGAACAGTCAGTTTCTCACCAGTTCCGGTGACTTTGTGCAAGATCAGCTAAATGATGGGAGCGTTTAGCTAGCTGTTTGGGTGGCTAGCCAGGGTCAATGGGCCCCTGGTGGATGTGGTATGGAATGCACAATACCCTCGCTTTGAACTGGATGGCGATGTCCTGGTTCAGGTGATAAAAGAGCCCCAAACCAGAATACACCGGTCACAGTTACTGGTCCCCAGGTCCTTTAGGCACAAAGTCCTCAAACTGGCCCATGAAATACCATGGTCTGGCCACTTAAGGATAGAAAAAAACAGGAATGGATATTGGCTCATTTTTTCTGCCCAGGAATATATCAAGAGGTCAAGGACTATTACAGCTCTTGTCCCAAGTGCTAACTGGTGAGTCCCAAGCCTACCCAAAGGGCTCCCCTGGTTCCTCCCCCTTGGTAGACACCCCATTTGAATGCATTGGGGTAGATTTAGTTGGGCCCCTTGAACCAATGGTCAGGGTGATGCTAACTGATCAGGGCATGATCTTCAAGTCAAGGTTACTACACAAAGTTTACTCCCTACTTTACACAAAGTCCATAAGAACCTCAGTCTGCCACCCCCAAATGGACAGGTTAGTGGAGCATTGGAACCAGACCCTAAAGGGAAGGTCATGCGATTTCATCACAGCCAGATCCTGCAACTGGAACAAACTGCTTCCATATCTGCTGTTTGATATCAGGGAGATGCCCCAGTCTTCCATGGGATTCTCTCCTTTCGAGTTATTGTAGGGAAGGCAGTCCCATGAAATTCCGGACTTCCTGCAAGAAGTTTAGCAGGACCAAGGCTGAGACCATTGTGCAGTATGTCCTAAACTTGTGGGAGCAGCTGGACTTGATCAGGGTCTTGGCCAGGCAGAACTTACAGACACAACCCCCTAGTTCTTTTCTCTTGTGCTAAGCATTCCCTTCATTCCCTCAGTCTGATGTGGAGGCAAGAGTGATAGGGCTGAGTCGGCAGTGTCTGGGAAGCCTATGGGAATGGGACGAGAGCTAATTAACCAGCTCCACTTAGTTCCAAGGCTTGATGCTTTTTCCTGTTGCTGAGTAGTGCCTGCAAAGAGGGGTAACACAGGTCAGAGGTGAGTTTTCCAGACTGAAAGTAGAGCCCTGGCTTGGCACGTTCTGGGAGAGCCAAGAAGGAGGTCTTACTGCCTGTATGATGATACACATATCCTCATTCAAAGCGCTTGGGGAATTGGACGGCTCAGGGGATTGAGAATGGGTGTTCAGCTTGTTGGCTTGGAACTCAACCCAGGTCAGTCACGAGATTGCCATCGCATAGCTGCTTTTATATAGATATGGCCAAGTTCTTCAAACATGATCAGTGATTTGGGGGCCTCCGATTTTTGAGACCCCAATGTGAGACACTTCAAAGGGACCTGCCTTTTCAGAAATGCGGTGCACCAACCCTCTGAAGATCAAGTCTCAAGTTGGGCACCCAAAAATGAAGGCATTCAAAAGCACTTTTGAAAATCTTGGACCCGTATCTATCTATCTATACAGACAGTTAAAGAACTTATGGAATATCATCCTCCATTGCCAGTTCAAATCCAGGAAGGGGCCATTATTCATCATTATTTCATCTGATGAAATCAGTAATGATTGAGGTTTGTTCTGTTTGGATCCTGTTGTTTTGTTCCAAAGCCCACACAGTGCTGGAAGAGCTGAACTGTTGGTTTCTCCTCTTGCTGCCGTGATTGGAAAAGTTCCCTTGTGGACGCCTGAAGAGGAAGGAGCCAAGCTATTCCTTATTGCCTGTGACATCATTAAAACTTTCTTCAGGGAGCCAAATGGGTGTAATGATCACCACATATAAGGAGGCAGGAATAATACAAGATAAATGAAGACCGCAAACATTAGCTGGATAAATGCCCATAGGACAGAAGGAACAAATATGGTAAATTTCCCGCAGAATTTCTCTTCTCCCTTGAATAAATGACTTCTAAGACACCGATGATACAATGGAATGAACGAAAGATTCTCCATTTTGGCCCTCTGAGGACTGAGTAATAACTTATGTGCTTCCTTGCACAGCAATACATTAGCCAATATCTATACAACAATGCATTAAAGCAGCTGCAAATTTGTTCCCTATTTGATCATAAATAAAAACTCTGAGTTCAAATTTCTAGTTGCCTTTAAAACTGTCTATTCTCCTTCCATGTTTATGCTATTTCAGCCTGCATAATTTAGCACCAGCGGAAATCTTGTCCCAAGCCTTATGTGAACTCAGAAACTCCAGCGGGAGATTAGAAACTCAGAAAGAAATGTTTGCCTGTGTAATGTAACCACACAACAGGTGAAAAACCCAGACCTTCTAGTGCTAGGCCACATCACACCTCCACCTCGTTAATGGAACAGCAAGAAATACACCACAGATAACGCCAACGTTCAGGTGCGGATTTTGAATACTTCAATGCATGGCGTCAAGTCCAGGGTATCAATTCCGCTCACTGTATATTTAGAGGCCAATTTACAAAGTGAAGGTCCAGATCTGGATTTTGGAAACCCACAAAGTTTGGGTTAGGATTTGGTTAGGGCTCATGGGCTGGGTCTCCGGCTATGCTAAACCAACATACTAAGCACTTCGTGGTCATTAATTAATTAATCCTCATCCAAGCCATGCAAAGGGAATACACTTCCCCAGTATTACCTGTTAGGGAAACTTGAAGTAGACCAATTAAGTAACTTGTCCAAGTCTATCCAAGGAGCCAGTTGGAGAAGTAGGGTCAGAATTCAGTCATATAACCACAGAGTCATTCCACTGGACCGTACTGCATGTCCCGTAGCTATTTGGGTACTATCCCAATGAGGGTGGTGTTCAGATAGAATAGCCCTGCATCCAGTCTGTTTTCTTTCAACTGTGAACACCCAATTAGACATTCCTCCATTATCATTATGCGCATTAGGGATTCCGACTTCACGCTCACTCAGTCACTGGTAGACTCTACATCCTCAAAAGCACTGAACCATTGGAGGAAGCAGCCAGGGAGCTCACAGAGGCTGGAAGGCATGTTTTGTGCCAATGAGATGTTTTACAGACCATCTAGTAACATCTGTGGTTATAGATAATACTGTATTCCTCTCATGTTCTCTCTCTAATCCCCATCCAGAGTGCTTCTCTAAATGAGATGCTGCATCTCAGCAGATTTCTCCCCTCTTAATATAATTTAACGTAGCAAAATGTGTTCCCGTAGAGTGGGGGAGGGTAGTCATTTCCTCGCTGATGAACTAAAAAATACCATTTGTCCCATTGAAAGAGAGAAAAAAAATCTATTTTATTTCCCTTTCTCCTGTGGATTTAGAAGTTCACTTAGATACTAAGGGGAGCGGTCAGGATGTCTGTCTGAAGATCAGCTTTCCCACCAGAGTTAAGTGACCAATTCAGTAAAAAGGTACAATCCCTTCCTAACCCAGCAAGTTCAAGTGGGACAAACAGAATACTAATATCATAGAGCTGCATTATGCAGAATGGGCCTGCTGCAATGCCTACTGAAATCAGTGGGAATCTTTCCACTGCCTTCAAAGAGCTCTGGATCAGGTCCCATATGCACGAAGCCACCACATCACAATGGAGTGACATTCTCGGTAGTTCTCTAAGTTCTTCTACTGCAGCTATGACCTTTGGATGAGACATTGCAATTGCTAGTCAAGGTAAGAGCAAATGACAGCCGCCCTACCTCCAAGTATGGGTGACAAGAGAAGGATGACCTCTTTCCCATGCAACCTTTCCTCCTCCGACCTCCCATTTCTGGATCACCAGCTCCATTGGCTGCCCTTGCCCGGAGATGATGGTTAGGTTGCAATTTTGCTTCTCATTGTCACAACATTGCATCACAATGTCACAAGAGCAACATCACCACCACCAGGGGGGAGGGATAGCTCAGTGGTTTGAGCATTGGCCTGCTAAACCTAGGGTTGTGAGTTCAATCCTTGAGGGGGCCACTTGGGGATCTGGGGCAAAAATCAGTACTTGGTCCTGCTAGTGAAGGCAGGGGGCTGGACTCAATGACCTTTCAAGGTCCCTTCCAGTTCTAGGAGATGGGATATCTCCATTAATTATTATTACTTTTGGATGCAGCTCTAGTTCAGATTCACTGAACTTTGCAACTGTTGTATAACCACAAAGACTTCATATTTACATATATCTGGAATAACAGATACATAGTTCCATAATATCAGAATTAATACGTAGCAATTACAATAATAATAAATGCCTCTGGCATACGAAAGAACTGAACATAACTTCAGTGTGATTCTTTTGCTAATGGATCAGTGCAGTCCAGCATTTTCTTCTCCGAAGAGGAATCTAGGAAATATCACCAAGATCATGTGTCTTTTGTTCAATCCAAAGCTTGATCCATGTCCAGGTTTCCTTTCAAAATTAAAACAAAGAAACAAGGAGATGATGCTCTCAGTTTCAGTCTGTGGAAGGGTATTTAGTTCTCTCAGGGTAGAAAAAGTGTGGTTAAATCCTGGGCCACCTAGCGTGCATTAAGCTTTACCGAAGGCTGCAGGTTTCACTGGAAATCAGCTGGGGCAAAGATCTAATGTACGCCCTCAATAGATAAAGGCTTGTCAGACCTGAGGCTTTCTTACTGGACTGTCAGATTGATGGTTGTTCTCCACGTGGGTCTAGAATCTGAGTTGTTCAAATGCCGTCCAAACCGGGGCTACCCCAGCCTAAGGGAAAGGAGTGATTAGTTATTCAGCATCTAAGGAATGAGCAGGAGACATGTACCAGGAAATACCGTGTGTCTGAATCTTTCCTCCAAATGATTTTTGTTGTTGTTGGTTTGGAGAGATTGAAATGTAAAGAAACAACTAGCTTGGTTTTAATTAATTAGCTCGTTCGTTTCACCTTGAAACAACTGTTCCAAGTTTTTTTTAAAGCAGTCAGTTTCCACCTGTTTGGCAAAGTAACAGTGAGTGTAGAGCATAGATGATGGTGATTTAGCACCTGATCCAAAACACATTGAAACCAATTGGAAAAAATCCTATCGACTCCAATTGGCTTTAGAGCAGGGCCTTAGAAGGGAAGGACGTTCTGGTGGCTTATGGGACGGATGTGGGACTCGCAATATTTGGGTCCAGTTTCCAACTCAGCCACAGGCACCCTGTGTGGCCTTGGGGCAAATCAATTAGGCCCAGATTTTTAAAATTATTAAGGCTTTGCTGGGCTTAGCGTCGCATCACCTACCCGATTTAGGAGCTTCGATCTCATTTTCAGAAGGGATTTAGGCACTTGGGAGTCTAAATCGCATTGATGGTATTTGGATTCCTACGGGAAATCTTGGGTAGGAGTAGGGAGATTATTTTACCTTGGTATTTGGCACTGGTGCTACCACTGCTGGAATACTGTATCCAGCTCTAATGCCCACAATTCAAGAAGGCTGTTGAGAAATTGGAGCGGGTTCAGAGAAGAGCCACGAGAATGATTAAAGGATTAGAAAACCTCCCTTGTAGTGACTGAGCTCCGTGAGTCTATCTCTTCAGCTTACCAGAGAGAAGGTTAAGGGGTGACTTGATTGCAATCTATAATTATCGACATGGGGAACAAATATTTAATAATGGGCTGATCTTCAATCCGGCAGAGAAAGCTATGACACAGTACAATGGCTGGAGGTTGAAGCAGGACAAATTCAGATTGGAAATAATGCATAAATGTTTAATGGATAGAGTAATTAACCATTGGAACAACTCCACCACTGGCCAATTTTAAATCAAGATTGGGTGTTTTTCTATAAGATCTGCTCTAGGAATTGTTTTGGGGCAGGTGTCTGGCCTGTGTTATGCAGGAGGTCGAATTAGATGGTCACAGTGGTCCCTTCTGGCCTTGGAATCAATGACTCTATAAATAGCTTTAAAATACTGGGCCTTAATTTCTCTGTCTCAGTTCTTCATCTGTAAAATGGGGGGATAATTGTTCCTTTGTCCGTCATGTCTGTTTAAATTGGAAGCTCTTTGGGGCAGGTCCTTTTACTGGGAGTGCAGAAAGTACCTAGTACACCTGGACCCCAGTCTGGGTTGTGACTGCCATGCAACTAATAACTAATAGTCACAGAACTCAGTCAAGAGGAGGTTTCATGCAACTTGTACGTGCCAGGGGAAATCCACCTCCTCTGTCACCCAGGTGTAATTCCAACTCAGGAGTCCGTCCGTGCCTGACAATCAAGGCATAGACAAATGCATCTCCATTTGGGTGTCAAGAAGACACGTGACCAATTAAACATGGAACAAATTAAACATGGCCTGCACTGAGTCAAGGTCGTCGCCGTGGGATATCTTGTCAAGAGTATATTGATGAACCCCAGTATTGCATCTGACCCACGACGTGCCATTTAGGGAGGGTATGGCAACACGTTCAACCATCCAGCAGCTTCTGCCACCTTGTGTCCTGCAGAATGCCATTTTGCTTCAGCGTCAAAAGGAAATCAATAAGGCAACCTTGCAACCGCTCTTGTTTTGCTTTTTATTTTTATGAACCAAAACCCTGGGAAGCATTCTGCCAAAGAAGCACAGAGCAGAGATGGAGGGTGATTTGAGTGCAGGCAGGGCCAGCTCCAGGCACCAGCTTACCAAGCAGGTGCTTGGGGCGGCCAATGGAGAGGAGCGGCACCTGCGGCAATTCGGGGGCGGCAGGTCCCTCACTCCCTCTAGGAGCGAAGGACCTGCCGCTGAGCCGCCGCCGCCGATCGCGATCGTGATCACAGTTTGTTTGTTTGTTTTGCTTGGGGCAGCAGAAATGCTGGAGCCGGCCCTGAGTGCAGGATGCTATAAGGTTAAAGAGACAATACACTAGGCAAGCTCTTTAGGACAGTGGTTTTTACTTACTGGAAAAGGGCTATCAATCCTGTGAGCTGCCCCATTTCTTCACCCTAGAAAAGACACCCACTTCCCCCGTCTGTGCCTATTAGTGTCTTTCAGCTATTGAGCATTGCTGCCAGATTCAGTGATTCCACTGGAGATATATCAAGCAGCCACAGCCTTGACATGTCAACAACTTTCAGCTCCCGGGCGCTGTTACACTGTGATCTGTCTTGTTAAAGGCACTGACTCGCATGTGCCGCGCAATGACACCGAACCCTAATTAGGAGCACAGCAAATTGTCTTCCGACAGTTGCGACACCACAGCAGAACGCTGCTTGTTAAATTCCTTGGGGCCGGAGCGAGAGATTTGGAATGAAATGGGGTTTGATTTTTTGTTTCTTTTGGGTTGGGGAGGATGAAAATGCGCTATGGACGGGACGGATGGTCTTGTGGTTAAAGTGCGAGGGTGGGGTTCCGGAGATCTGGTTTATATTCCTATCTCTCCTGCAGAATCCCGACGTGGCCGGGGGCCAGCCAATCCATTACTCTGTGCCTCACCCATCTGTAAAATTAGGGTAATAATCCTTCCTTTCTCCGGCCTGAGTCTTTAGGGCTCTCCTGTGGCTTTGCTACACACCCTGCGGATGGGGCAGTGCATTGTTATGCTGCCCGGGGAGTAGACCAGAAAGTCACAATCTGACTTCTGCTCTGGGGCAGATGTGCCTTAGATCAGACAATATATCTGGTGCAGCTCACATCCCCTGCTGCTGTATTGGCTCGTGCTGCAGGGGGTCCCTTACCCCCATGCCTGGGCATGCAGGACGGCCCACAAACTGGCCATTAGTTTGCAAACTCCTGGAGGCCGGGACGGTAACCTACTATGTGTTTGTACAACTCCTAGCCGCAGGGAGAGTTAGGCACATTTGAAAATCCCCCTAGGCCAGCAGTTCTCAAACTGTGCGTCGAGACCCCAAAGCGGGTCGTGACCCCATTTTAATGGGGCTGCTAGGGCTGGTCTTAGACTTGCTGGGGTCCAGGGTCCAAGCCCATGCCCCACAGCCCAGGGCCGAAGCTGAAGCCCGAGGGTTCAGCCCTGGGTGGCAGGGTTCAGGTTACAGGCCCCCCCTCCCCCCGGGGCTGAAGCCCTTAGGCTTTGGTTTCGGCATCCCCACTGGGGTGGCGGGGTTCGGGCGGGCTCAGGCTTTGGTCCCCCCTCCTGGGGTCGTGTGGTCAGTTTGTCAGAAGGGGGTCACAGTGCAAAGACGTTTAGCACCGCTGCACTCGGCCCCTATCTGCATTGTTAGATGCAGAAGCCCTTCTCAGATCTGGCCCTCTGGGTGAGATCGATGCATCAGTAAGAGCAAGGCTGGGTGAGGCTCAATCCGGATAAGACTGAAGCAACAGTGGCCTCCAGGTGGGCAATCTGGGTGGCTTCTGAGCCTCTCAGGCCCTTTCTGATGCTCAAATAACAGCTCTGACCAGCACGGAGTTGCTCCCTCTGCACGTAGCCAGAAAATTGCTGCAGTCTTTTTTCTCAGAGTCAGACCTTCCCCCCGTGGCTCCACACCACTGGCACCTCTGCGCTGAACAACTGCGGTGCCTTCTACCTGGGGCTAGAGATGAGGCAGGACGCAATAAACGCTGTGTTAAGTGGTGCATCTCACTACCAATACACGATACTGGCGCTTCTTTCGCTGTCAGCTTCCAGGTGGACTTTAAGGAGCTGGTTTTGATCTGTAAGGGTACATCTACACGGCAATAAAAATACCTGCGGCACCGGGTCTCAGGGACTGGGTCAACTGACTTGGGCTCACGGGGCTTGGGTTGTGATGCTAAAAACGGCAGCGTCGACGTTCGGGCTCTGGCTGGAACCCAGGATCTGAGACTCACCCCCCGGGCAGGGTTTCAGAGTCCAGGCTCAAGCCTGAGTCCAAATGTCCACACTGCAATTTTTAGCCCAAGCTCTGGGGGCCGAAGTCAGCTGACCTGGGCCAGCCACGGCCATGCTGTGGGTCTTTTATTGCAGGGTAGATATACCCTCTAGGCCTACGTGGCTTGGGACCCACCTGCTTGAGAGACCAGCTGGTTCCCCGGGCCACACTGCCAGCTGAGATCGCTGGAGGCAGCTGGAGATCTCTTGGTACAGAAGCCAGGGGGCTGCTGGCAGCGCATTCCCTGAGGGGTTCTCACATTTAGAACGAGTGCCGCTGTCCTGCTCCAAAATACTCTGCATCTCGTGCACTTTAGGGTATGCTGCAAATCTCCTGTTACGGATTAGGCATTTAGGGAGATCTGGGGGGGTTGCAGTAGAGGGGGAGCTGCAGGATGGAGGTTTCGGCAGGTTCGCTGCATTTCAGGCAATCGTCCCCTGTATTTCTTCTTTATTGCTTGTTTCCAATTGTATTAATATTTGTTCCGGGCACCTCGAGTTTCAGATGGGTGTGTTTTAAACTGGAATGAATAAATAACCATATCTATTTATAATGCACACATCACTGCCTGACCTAGATGTTGTATTGCCTTTGTGTTTTCAGTCGCCTATGCTCAGCGAATCAGCAGCCATTGCTATGTATAGCGTTACAGGTAATGACTGGCAAAGGGTAACCGTAAAAGTAGAATTAGGAGCACCAATTGCCTGTCCTTAGATGGATACATTCTACCAATCTCTGCCTTAAAAGAGAGGAAGAAACAACCGTGTTACAATTTGATATTATTTGGATTTAAATATATATTCTAATCAATAGACATCTAGGTAGCTCGCTCGCATGACTCGACCGCTGACAAAGGGTGTCTCGTTGAAAACCCCAAAGGCTGAGGTTCTCTTTTAATCCACAGGACATCTACACCGGCAAAGTGTGAACTGCTCTCTGGTACTGGCCTGCCAATGTGGCTCCGCCCTTTTCTGCAGGGATCACCTCAAGGATTGACAAGGAAGTCCAGTTTCCATGGCCCATTCACCCAGTGGCCTCTTTGCCAAGACTGCTGAAGATGGGCCAATGAATGCCAGCTGTTGTGATTTTTTTTGCAAAGGGGAAGTTCTGTGTTGTAAGTCAGTCAAGACACACCCCGCCCCCAGTTCCCTTAGCTGGTTACAAGCCAGTCCCACCTGCCCCAACTAGTGCTGCTCCCCAAAATGTGATCCATTTGGAAAAATAAATGGGCTACTTCACCTTGTCCTCTCACTAACCTAACCTTCCTCCATCCAATGTCACTTGGCCCTGCCTTTCTATCTATGATTGCCGAATGTGAGGAAGTCATAGAATATTAGGGTTGGAAGGGACCTCAGGAGGTCATCTAGTTTAGCCTGCCGCTCAAAGCAGGACCAATCACCCAGACAGATTTTTACCCCACTTTCCTAAAGGGCCCCCTCAAGGACTGAACTCACAACCCTGGGTTTGACTGGCCAATGCTCAAACCACTGAGCTATCCCTCCCCAGGAAAGCCACTAGATGGACAACTCTGAACGTTTATGGGCCAGATCCTCAACTGGTATAAATCAATGTAGCTCCAGTGTCTCCCAGCTGTGATCTCAAGGGGCCATGGGGATGAGTGGAAAAGTCAGGTCCATAGAGTCCGGAGTCCTTCCATTGAGGCTGTCAACATGGTCCTGATTCCAGGCTCCAACCCAACACCCATGGAAGCCAGTGGGAGCCTCTCCATTGACATGAATGGGCACTGGGTCATGCCCTTAGTGATTGGGCACCTGTTTCGAGGACAGAGGAGTGAGAGCATCGCATTCATTTAGTTAATAACATTTTTATTCAATTTAGGCAGAACTGCTGACAGTACACAATATTTTCTTACTTGGGCAGTAAAGGAAAAAGTTAAGTACTCCACTAGGTAGGAGACCAGAGCTGAACTCAGGCAACTATGGGTTATTTTGTTTCTGTAAATGAAGAAATATTTTTAAAGGGGAAAAAGAAAGGATTGAGTGTCCTACTATTGATATTTTTATTACAGTACTTTCTACACAGTGGAGATTGTGACTCACCATGTTCTCTGTGTCCTGGGAACGAGCAATTCACAATTTATTTTTAAAAGGTGTTAGTAGAGGGGAAATTTAATCTTAATTATATTCTTTGCCTCGGTGCCAAACACGTGCTGCAATTACAATGGATAGAGTGCACACCTTCAGTTTGGGCTGTCATTAAACGGAGAAATCTTTCAGTAACTTGCTTAGAAACCCTTGAACAAGACTCTTGTTTTATTAAAATGATCCTCCAGAGGCAGTGTCAGATTCCTCCAGGAAGCAACATTTTAATAAGCTCATGTTCACTGCAGTATCTGGAGTTCAGAATGCACAAACAGGAGTCAATTAGTCCGTTATTATAGTTTGACCACATTCACTTCTAGGCTCCAGGACAAAATGCTATCCTTGGTTCACAGATGAGCACAATTCTCTTTTTAAGGGTTATTTTTCAAATGGCATGATAAGAAACAGAAAATCTGACTCCTGGTGTAACTCCGTTAAAATTAATAGAATTGTACAAATTTGGCCCAAACTTTAAAGGAGTAAACATGTACTCCTATTGATATAGGCCCTGATTTAGCTAAGCAAGTAAGCACCTGATTACCTTTAAGCACATACTTAAGTCTGTCTGTATTCAGTTAGGCAGATATTTAACTTTAAACATGTGCTTAAGTCCCATTGAAATCATCTGGGTATGTTAAGTATGTGCTTACGTGCTTTGTTAAGAGCATAACATTGCATACAGTTGAAATGTTCTTAGATTTGTTTTTGCTTTTCCTTAAAGTACTGCTGGGGGGAGGGGACACAAAATCAGTGTATTTTGCTAGCACTTTGCTGAATTATGAAAGGCAATGCATATTAGCAACTACATAAGTCCATCAGCTACATAAGTCTAGTTCAGCGGTTCTCAGACTTCATTGCACTGTGACTCCTTCTGAAATTTTAATACTGACAAATTAATATATAACGCCATATCACAGGGGGCCGCGCAAAGATAAGTTGCTCGGGTTTCGACAGTAATGAATATAAATCAGAAGCTAGAAATTGTAGAAAATTGATAAGGGAAGCAAAGGGTCACAAGGCGAATTCTATGGCCAGCAGAGTTAAGAACAATAAGAAGAATGTTTAAGTATATTAGGAACAAAAAGAAACCTGGCAATGGTATTGGGTTCACTAGTAGATGGAAATGGTAGAATTATCAATAATACTGAAGAAAAGGCAGATGCATTCAACAAATATTTCTGTTCTGCATTTTGGCAATAAACAGATTATAGCCTCATCATATGGTGATGACAACACTCTTTCCATTCCGCTAGTATCTCAGGAGGATGTTAAACCACAGCTACTAAAGTTAGACATTTTTAAATCAATAGGATTTTTAAATCCAAGGGTTTTAAAAGAACTGGCAGAAGAGCTCGTGAGACCATTAATGTTGATTGTCAATAAATCTTGGAGCACTGGGGAACTTCCAAAAAACTGGAAGAAAGCTAATGTTGGGCCAATATTAAAAAAGGGATGACCTGGGTAATTATAGGCCAACATCTATCCAGGGCAAGACAATGGCACAGCTGATACAGAACTTGATTCACAAAGAATTAAAAAGGTAATATGGATAATATAGTTAATGCCAATCAACCTGGCTCTATAGAAAATAGATTATGTTGAACTAACTTGATATCTGTTCTGATGAGATTACAAGTTCCTACTGATGTAATATACTTAGATTTCTATAAGGCATTTGACTTACACAACATTGTGATTAAAGAACTAGAACGACATAAAATTAACATGGTAGACTTTAAATGGATCAATGGTTGGATAACTGATAGGGGGAATCATCACTGAGTGGGTGTGTTTCTAGTGGTGTCCTGCAGGGATCTATTCTTGGCCCTACGCTAGTTAACATTTTTGTCAATGACCTGGAAGAAAACAAAATCATCACTTTTACAGGTTGCAGAGGACATAAAAATTCGGGGAATGGTAAATAATAAAAAGGAGAGGTCATTCATAGGAATCACTTGCTAAGCTGGGTACAAGCAAACAATGGGCATTTTAATATGGCTAAATTTATACATCTAGGAACAAAGGATGTAGGTCATGCTTACAGGATGGGGGACTTTATCCTGGGAAGCAGTGACTCTGAAAAAATGTGGGCGTCCTGGTGGATAATCAGCTAAAGATGAGCTCCGAGCGCAACACTGTGGCCAAAAGGGCTAATGTGATGCTGGAATGCATAAACGGGAATCTTGAGTAGCAGCAGAGAGGTTATTTTACCTCTGAATTTGGCACTGGTGCAGCTGCTGATGGAATACTGCGTCCAGTTCTGGTGCCCACAATTCAAGAAGGATGTTGAAACTTTGAAGAGGGGTCAGAGAAGAGCCATGAGAAAGATTAAAGGATTAGTCAATCCCCCATATAGTGATAGGCTCTAGAAACTCAATCTGTTTCGCTTAATGAAGAGAAGGTTAAGGGGTGACTTGATTAGAGTCTGTAAGTCCCTACAAGGGGAACAAATATATAAAAAAGGGCTCTTCAATCTAGCAGAGGAAGGTATAACAAGGTCCAGTGACTGGAAGTTGAAGCTAGGCAAACTCAGCCTGGAAATAAGGCATAAATATTTAACAGTGAGAGTAATTAACCACTGGAACAATTTACCAAGGGTTGTGGTAGATTCTCCATCACTGACAATTTATAAATGAAGATTGGAAGTTTTCCTAAAAGATCTGCTCTAGGAATTTCTTTGGGACCATTCTCTGCTACATAGGAGGTCAGGCTAGATGATCACAATGGGCCTTCTGGCCTTAGAATCTCTATTGCAGTAATAGCCACTTAAGAAATTGACTTGTCACTATGGTGAACACTGTGGCTACTTGGAAACTCAGGTCAATGGGAGGGGAGAACTCAGTTGTTCATGTTCCAAGGCACAGGCGCTAAGCTCTTGAGCTAAAGGAGATCCCTTGTTAGAGGAGGCAGTGTGGCTTTGTGCAGAGACCACTGGCACTCAGGGTTTGTAACTTTCAGCTTTGCTGGATGACCATGGGCAAGTCACATCCCTTCTCTGTGCCTTGATTTTTAGTTCATTAATGGAGATATCCCATCTCCTAGAACTGGAAGGGACCTTGAAAGGTCATTGAGCCGAGCCGAGCCCAGCCCCCTGCCTTCACTAGCAGGACCAAGTACTGATTTTGCCCCAGATGGCCCCCTCAAGGAGGGAACTCACAACCCTGGGTTTAACAGGCCAATGCTCAAACCGCTGAGTTATCCCTCCCCAGCTGTAAAATGGGGATAACAATACTGAGCTCCTTTGTAAAGCACTTTGGGAACCACAGATGGAAAGCACCCTCTCAGAGCTAGGTGTTATTTGCTGTTAGCAGTACAAGTCCTATGACACAGTGGAACAATTCTCTTTCTACCCACTAGGATATGTCCACATACCCACTGACCAGTCCCTCCTCTAGTGAGACAAACCTCATTCTTCTCAGGACGTTTAAATTTTGCAAAATCATGAACATTTTTCTCTATTTTTTTTTGGAAAATCTTTTGTTTTTAAAACAACATTTTTTTGGCCTGAACTGTAGCTGACTGTGGGAGCTTGAGCAAGGCCAGGATCCCTTTAAGACCCTTTTTCTGAACAGTAGAGATGAGCCTGATGTGCAAAGTTCAGATCCAAACCGCCCCAAAGGCCTGCAGTGTTCAGATCTGAAGTTATGGCTTGATCCTATCTATACGCATGTCCCCAGGGCATTTTACACTCCAGTTGCCATTTATAATAGGAGAATAGGCAATTTCACTTCCATCAGTCTCATCTTCCTTCCTTTCCACCACCACCTGCAGAGAGCTAAATGAATTTGAGAAAGAAAAGTTTTTGACTGGTCAAATGCACTTAAACCATCAGGGCCCAGGAGACAGTTGTTAAGGCCGTGTCGCTATGAAGCTGACTAGATTGTTTGTTACAACTCCCCACAGGATACCGGCTGGCCTCCGGCTGCAAGATTGACCCTAGAGGCTCCGAACCGGCCTCCGGCTGTGTGACACTCAACAGAGAAGCAGAGATTTGTACCACACAAGTGAACAAAGGTCAAATTCAATGATTACTTGGTGCGGTTGCTGCAACAGCCTCCAGAAACACAGTAATGCTGGGGTCTGAGATCAGCTCCTGAATGCTCATTGGGGGGAAATAAACATTGATATTTTCCCCAGGTGGGCTCCGAGCGCGCCACCAGCTGACAATCACAGTCACTCTTACCACAGAACATTTTTTTTTCTTTTGCGTTCAAATGAATTCCATAGTGAGAGTATTTGTGGGGAGAAATTAGGATTCCTCCCAGACCTGAGCTGAATTTGCAAGGCCAGAAATAAAAAGCTTCCCCCTCTAACGTGGAATACTATCCCCTAAGGCTACAGAGGAAAGCCGAGGGATCCGCTACCCAGTTCTGGGGTCTTTCCTGCAAATGCAACCAAAGGGCCCAAAAGAAACTGCCTCTGAGGGAGAGGGTGTGGCCCTGAGACAGCAGTGGGTGTTTTAAGAAGAGCCCAGGCTGTTAATTCTACTTACGGCCTGGGACCAGAGCCTTGGGAGTGGGAGGGGCAAGACTCCCTCCACCCTCCTTCTCAACCAGCCAGAAGGAATCCTGGGAAAGGAAACGAGGATATAAGCCACCTCCTTCCCTCAGAGCCTGGTAGGCCGTGGAGGGCAATGAGGGCGCTGAGAGTCTCTCCCAGAGACCGGGTGAATGAACGTTACCTGCTTAGTTTGCCTTTAGCCCAGCAGGAACCCTCAGTAAGGAGGTTGTTTGGAACTTTCCTACAAGACTTTTCAGTTTGTTGGTTTGTTTGTTTGAACTTCGCTGCCAGCATGCTGAGAGGTCGCATTCTCCAGAGGCACAACCCCCACGAGAGACCCTGTAGCATTTGTTTCAATTCATTCGACGGGCCTGGCCTTTGGGGAACGTTAGCCGGCAACATCCCACCCTTCACGCTTTCCCAGAGGTGAATCTGAGTTACGTGCCTGACAAATTAAAGGACTAGGGATGAGAGAGTGGAAAAGGGATTCTCCAGGGTGCAATGGCATTGCCTTTCAATTCCAGGTCATACCATTGCTTTCCCAACTCCATCTGCTGCTCCATCAGCACAGGGGACCTGACAAGCTTCCTTTTCAGACCCAGACAGTCTGGGCTAATTAGATCTCATGCCCAGCCAGTGCCAGTGTGACGGGTTGGATCACAGAAACCCCCTTGGGAGCTGCCACCAGATGTGCAAAGACTACCCCTGCTTCTGTTTTCCCTGCCAGCTCAGGACTCCAGCACCCTGTCTTGCTGAGCCAGACACTCCCGTCTGGCTCCAGACACAGACCCAGGGTCTGAATCACTTGTCCCAAAGCTGCAAGTTTACCTGAAAACAGCTCGCAGTAGCGTGCTTGTCTTTAGCACTCAGATGCCCAACTCCCAATGGGGTCTAAACCCAAATAAATCCGTTTTACCCTGCATAAAGTTTATGCAGGGCAAACTCATCAATTGTTCGCCCTCTATAACACTGATAGAGAGATATGCACAGTTGTTTGCTCCCCCAGGTATTAATACATACTCTGAGTAAATTACTAAATAAAAAGTGATTTTATTAAATACAGACAGTAGGATTTAAGTGGTTCAAAGTAGTAACAGACAGAACAAAGTAAGTCACCAAGCAAAATAAAATAAAATGCGCAAATCTATGCCTAATCAAACTGAATACAGATAATCTCACCCTCAGAGATGCTTCAGTAAGTTTTTCTCAGACTGGACATCTTCCAGGCCTGGGCACAATTCTTTCCCCTGGTACAGCTCTTGTTGCAGCTCAGGTGATAGCTAGGGGATTCTTCATGATGGCTTCTCTCCCTCTCTGTTCTCTTCCCCCCTTTATATATCTTTTGCATAAGGCGGGAACTCTTTGTCTCTCTGGGTTTCCACCCCCCCTCACTGGAAAAGCACTAGGTTAAAGATGGATTCCAGTTCAGGTGACATGATCACATGTCACTGCAAGACTTCATTACTCACTTGCCAGCACACACATATACAGGAAGACTCACAGGTAAATACAGCCATCTGCAGACAATGGGAGTCATCAAGATTCCAAACCATCATTAATGGTCCACACTTTACACAATTACAATAGGCCCTCAGAGTTGCATTTTATATTTCTAGTTTTAGATACAAAAGTGGTACATTAATACAAATCAGATGATCATACTCAGTAGATTATAAGCTTTGTAATGATACCTTACAAGAGACCTTTTGCATGAGGCATACCCCAGTTACTTACATTCACTTATTACCGTATTTTCTCTAAAACTGTCTCAGTTACATTATGTTGACTTATTATCAAGTTTTTATAAAACCATATAGACTGCACAACGTCACAGCCAGCATCCTCCAGGGATGACTATGATAGGTTTAGTCCAGTGCATGGCTCTAGTACAGCACGAGGATAACAGAACTAATGGACTCAGTGCCCAGTTCAGTGCTGGCAGATAATGGGTAGAAATCCCTTCAAGTCTGTGAAATTGTCCCAGTTTACAAGAGAGCTTCATTGGGCCCAGACAATCTAAATCAAAGAGTATGTAAGAATTGACATCCTAAACAGACTAATGGTCCACATAGCCCAGCATCCTATCTCCAGCATTGGCCAGCACCAGAAGCATCACCTAACAAAGGGTCACAGTGCCCATAAGCCAGGATTCCTGCAGAGGGTAGTGGTGAGATAGGCTATTAGGATGATCATGGGTGTGATAAATGAAGGGGAGGGCAGGTAGGTCCCTTTGATGGACACCCAACCAGCCAGTTAGCTATATAATCTCTCTTGGTGGCTGTTCTCTGCTTGCTTTTCCTGTAAAGGGCTAAAAAGTCCTTGAGGTGTAAAAAAAAAGGGAGAAGTAGGTATCTGACCAAAAGAGCCAATGGGAAGCCTAGAACTTTTTAAAATTGGAAAAGAAGCTGTCCCTTTGTTGTCTGTTGTTCTCTCTGGGCTGCAGGGACACCGAGCAGCAATGCTGTAAGCAAGAATGCTATATAAGGTTTGAACCAGGTCTGAAAAATTATTTTCCATACCTAGCAGGACTCATTGGGATAGGGAATGTTTAGCTAGACGCGATCAGGTTATTTCTTTATTTTGGCTTGTGGATCTCCTCTGTGCTAACCCCAGATGCTTTTGTTTGCTTGTCACCTTTAAACTGAACCCCCCAAGAAAGCTATTTTGGGTACTTCATTTTTGGAATTGCTCTTTTAAAATCTAGCAAAAGCCTAAGTTCCAGATGTATTTTCTTCCTTTTTGCTTTTAATAAAATGTACATTTTTAAGAACCGGACTGGATTTTTGGTGTCCGAAGAGGTTTGTGCACATGGGGATCTATAAATACCCTGGGGGCTGAACGCTAGGGAGGGAGCTATTGGAACTAAAGCACAATGCTGGCAAAGGAACAAATAGGGATAAACTGGCCAGTAATAAATTTAGGCTGGAAATCAGAAGGTTTCAAACCATCCCAAGAGTCAGGATCTGGAACAGCCTCCCAATAGAAGGAATTGGGGAAAAACACCTAACGACTTTGAAGACGGAGCTTGATACATTTATGAACAGGGTTACATGATGGGGCTGCCTGCATCAGCCTGGGCTTGGACTTGAAGACCCAGGAGTTCCCGTCTAGTCCTATGCACCTAATGAACTGCTTGGAAGAGTGGTCCCTTAACCATTCCTGTGGCAGTGAATGAGATAAAGATCCTGCTCATTTGAACACCGGGCTGATTTGCGTGGCCCAGTGCATGCGTAAAGACATGCAGAAAATGGGCATGCCCGGTGCAGGGAAACCTACCTTTCCTCAGAAAATGACGAGCATGTTGAAATAGTTGTATCAATTGCACTGCTCACAGGTAGAATCACGGGTTCATAACAGAGCCAAATTTCACCTGACTGCTAGGAAGCATCACTCCTTTCCATCCCAGCCCTTTCAGATGTTAGAAGAGGTCCCAATACTTTTTTTTTTTTTTTTTATAATGGAGACAATATTTTCCCCCACTCCCCTTCTCCTGATTGGACTATTTTGGTGACAACTTTTTTAAAAGAAAATTTGCCCTGGGGCAGAAACCAAGCCTAGACAATGTGAGCAGCGTGGAAAGTTGTAAGTGCCTGAAAACAAGGGCCTAGGATGGAAACTTTTAAGAAGCATAGTGACCACTAATGCTCTAGCTGTAATAAAGGCAAAATTCTCTCCGTATCACTGCAATTCTAGCCCCAAAGTGTCTAAGCTTTTCACTAAACTTCAAACACTCCAAAAAAGGCACTAGGCAGAACTCATCTGAACTGCCCGATGCCCTTCTTAAGACCCTTTGATTTTAAAAAAAGGCTATTAAAGAAATGGACAAAGGACAGCAGAGGGCAACCAAAATGCTATGAAACTTCAAAAGGGCTCGAGAAACTACAGAAGGCCTTTCTGTGGAAAGGGAGAATCTCGTAAGGCGAGAGCTCATTAAATTGAACATGCTTCTAAATGGGGAAGAGAAGCTATGAGGCTATTTGAGCGTCTGCCAAATGCAAGAACGAGGGGGGACGTGAAGTTCTAGCAAGGAAAATGGCAATAAAGGAAATGAGGCAAAATGTCTTTAGACCGAAAGTAGTTATTAATAAACGGCATAAACGATCAAGAGCAGCGAGTGGGCCGACTGAACAGCTTTTAAGAGGAGGGATGTGACCAGTTGGCTGTGGTACAAATCCAGCTTCTGAGAGTCACGGAGTGGACATTGATGCTAATGGGAAGGGTTTGACATTTCCCTGTGACAATATTTGAGCCTCATAGAAGTCATGAAAGCAGGTTAACGGTGCCGGCTGAGAGACGCGAAGCTGCTGTCTGCTTGGCAAACAGAGGCCATGGCAACAGGCAAAGTCAAATTGCAATTTGGGGAGCATGAGCTGGGTGCAGGTCAGCACCAGTTACTCACAGCAACGGTTGCTGGCTTGTTTGTGTGGTGGCTTAACAGCCACCCAACTTCTGAGTGATCACAGCAAAGCCCAGGGCAGGGTATAAAAAGGTAATGCACCACTTGTCTCCTTCCTTGCCAAGCTCCAGGTACTATCCCTGAGTTGGAGATGCAGAAGCTGTGTGCCGCCCTGGAGCTGCCTGCAGGTAGTTCCCCCTGCTACCCTGCTGTGCATTGGCCAAGCGCAAATTGGGGCCCCAGATCTGATCTCGTTTATGCTGAGGCGTATCTGGGGTAACTTCACTGGAATCAATCCAGGGATCAGAATCGAGGTTGAAATTCACCCCAGTGCAGCCATCCTGAGTGGTGTATAATAAGCCTTGGGCTGGCCCCTCTGCACAGCAATGAATTTTACCCCAGTCACTTAGTGTTACAGCATACCCTCCTAAAGGGAAAAGCAGTCATTGACTTCTATGGGCATTGGATCGTCCCCTAATAGTTAGAGCCAGGGGCGTGGTTATTTTCCTGACTCTGACGCTGCCTCGCTGTGTGACCTTGAAAAAGTCACTTCATTCTCTGTGACTCAGTTTCCCCTTCTTTAAAAGGGGGGGGGAGGACTAATATCCCGCTTTGAGCTAGTCTTTGTCGCCCTCCGGTGAAGCTATAGATTTGCAAAGTTTCATCAGTTCGTTATTTTTGAAAGAGATGCCAGGAATTGAAAAGCACTCAGATTGGCTAAAGTGAGGGCTCCGAAGATCCAACCGCCTTGTTCTCTCTCCAGCTATTTCATGTACCAGTCGGCTCCAGAAGTAAAGACTATATATTTAAAGACAGTGTGTTCCTTATAGATAATCTCTGTGGTGAAGTGGAGTCTGGAAATAGTGTGAAAAAGAAGTTGGGGGAGGTAATAATAAATGCTTAATTAGCTAGTAAATCAGTCACTGTAGCACGGGGATTTATTTGGTTAGGAAATGGGATTTTTTAGGTTTCTGTAGTACAGTTTTATGATTCTCAACATGAAATGAAATGAGTAAAAGAACCCAGAGTAAAGTACCAGGATAGATTTGAAATGACAGTTCTTCTTCCGCCCTCGCCCTGTTGCAGGTCAGTTCAAAGCTTTGTGAAATTTCCCAGGACAAAAGCGCTTGTAGAAACATTTGGAAGCATTATTTTGTGTCTGTTTTGTCTGTAAGTCAGCCAGAGTGTGTTCTGTGCTCTGATGTTCCAGCCAGCGGGCTCCCATCCATCGGAAACTGGGCAGTGAGGTAAATCGATGGGAGCTTTGGTGTTGCTGTGTGTTCGGAAGGCACCTCAGGTGTAAAAACTTTCACAGTGCACGAGTGAACTGCGGGGTGGATGCAAAGGTTTCCAATGTTTCTTTAGAAGAGAGAGGCTGGAATTCACTTTCATATCATTATTAAGAGGTATGGAGGGAGGAGAAAGTTATTTGTATTTGGGCTATCGGAGGTGGAGATTAATCCTCTGTGACCAAAATAAATATAGGGTCAGATTCTGCTGAGGACAGCTTAGAGGGGGGACTGTCAAGGAGCCAGTTATGACTCCCTGATTCTCTTCCTGGCCCCTGGAACAGGTTAGAGCAGCCTGGAGGTTGCTCTACTTGGCACCAGCTGGCAACAGCCCCCAAGAGATTGCACACTACCTGAGGTTAGAGCAGTAGCCATGTCTCCAGTACACTCCCCACACCCCAAGGGTTGTGAAGAGGGTGGACTAGACGTTAGCTTTGCTGCTTCTCTACCCTCTGGGAGCTCCCCCAAACTGGGTTCTGCTTTTCCCAGCCAGGGATGTGTCTAGGCTCCACTCCCTTTGTGTTGCTCCAGGGCAGGCCAGAGAATCTGCCCCATAAAATTTTGGAAGCAGAGTCTGTGTGAATATATTATATATACAGGTGGGGGGGGCGGTACTGATCACTGATGTCTCTGAACCAAACCCATCCTGCAACCTGCTGAACTTTAACCGAGTTTGAATCCTGATCTGGATCCAAACTTGATGGTTTAGGGCTTTTTCTGTAATGGGACAAGCTGGAATCGGCATCTGCGTGCCCTCAGGGTGAGATTCCGGTTCCCACTAGTCCCTTGTTTGCCTATAAAGCCTCTTAGGCAGCCAGAGGAGAATTCACCCACCACAAGCTCTATGCAGGGCTACTGTATGCAAAACCCCCTGCCTCTCCCAAGCTCCAGCTCGGAGGGAATGCCATGGGCCGGATGGAGGGGAGCCTCTGCAGAGTACACCAAGCCCCCATAGCGGAGCAGCCCATGGACAGTCCTGGACGGGTCACCATAAAGTACAGTAGCTTCTGGCTGCTTTACTTTACGTTGGAGTCTGCACAGGGCCCCACAGCTACCTAGACTTCGAGGAGCACAAAGGCTGGGCTTAAAAGCACCCTAGCTTCCATTCACCTGAGCTAAGCCTCTCTGCACCGCACCTCCTGGAGGAGAAGCGTGGGATCTCAGCCTCAAACTGCAGCAAAGTTCAGCCCTGGATCCAAACTTCCTGGCCGACCCCCAGCTCTACGATGGGACGGAGCATGACCCGGCTTCTGAGAACTCCTACACTTAGGGGAAGTTCAGGCTCGGTTCCAATGTCAACTGAGGAACTTCCTGAGCCTGATTCAGATCCCCAGTTACACCAGGCATAAGTCAGGAGTGACTCTACCGCAGACAGGGGGTTTACACCAGTGCAAAACCGGTTGTTAAGACCACAATCAGGCCTCATGTCTCCAGGACAGACAGACAGCTGGACAGATAGTCAACTGGTTCCTCTTAAGAGATCTTGATAAGAAAGTGGGTTCCTCTTAAAAGATTTCACACACAGAAGCCTGCTTCAGTAATGACCCAAAAGGGATATTTTTTTCCAATACTATGTTCAGCTTTAATTGGCAGCCAGCAAAGTTAAGATAAACCAGTGAAATGGACTCAAAGGATGATCCCCATCAAAATTCTCCCCTAGACGCTAATGGTATTATAGGCCTTCGTTCTAATTATTTTTTCCCTTTGCTCCTGTCTTAAAGGAAATTAGACACAGCAGATTCACCTTGAGCATCAGTGCTTTTCCACAGAGCACCGATGCAACTTTTTTGTCCCTTGTGAAAGTACCGAAAGCCCGGTCTGTCCTGTAAATTACCCTATAACCTCTTCTGCGTTCATGAATATTTTGACCATCATGCTGTAATTTTCCTCTGACTGCTGTGTTTTTCACAGATGGGGTAGCCGTTCCCATAACTCACCGACTCTCTTCTAGTGGGTTCGCTTCTGTACGGTGTCCGTTCCAATGTCCTTGAAAAACAACACTGTAATAATGCTGTGATAATCTGTTATGTCCCCATATAGGCCCCTTCTAGCCAAAGGAGATAGATGGCTCCCATTAACAGAGCCTGGTTTCTGCTATGCCGATGCAGCGGGAGAAAAGGGCCTTGCCTTTTAAATATTTCCAATCACTGGAACACATTTAATGATAAACCAGAAAAAAAAATAAAACAATTCCAAGACAAAGTGGCCTGGCTGCTGGCTTGGCAGTAAGCTGATGAATCACACAGTGATCGGATTCCTTTTTAGTATTACTTAATAATGTTAGCTAACCGTGCTCACCGGTTCAAACGAACAACTTGACTTTGTCCTGAAGCAGCCACTGACTCCCAAGTCCATTGCACTAACCTGGTATTTTAAAGGGCAAATGCCAAGATAAAAAAATGACATTACATAAAAGCCAAACACCTTACCTGGAAGGCTCATATCACTTCTTGTGGGATGTATAGCTTTGTTTTTCTGTGTACTTTGCCTTTAAATGTAGAGGCGTGTCCTGGCCTACTCTATGGAGCAGCTGAGAAAGGTGTGATTTTGTGGGTACATGTATGAATGGGATTATATGACATGATAGCAAGCGATTGGATTTGAGGAACCAGGACTTGAGGCTTCCAGTCCTACGTCCATATGCTCTACTGACATCAGCTGAGAAAAGGTGTAACTGAATGTTGGGTGTTAGCTCTTTGTTGCATGGAAATGTTTATTTTTGCTCTTTCTTTGTTCATTGTTATCATTAATTTGAAAGGGAACTCATCCAGCCTGAAAAACACAGGCTCTGCTCTTGGAAACGTACACGGTAAAAGTATCAAAAAAGAGAGAACGTTAACAGTCTACTTTACTTTTCCTGCATGCATGGCCTCTAGTCCCGATCCTTCATACAAACTTCTGTCTCCTGACTAACGGGAACAGGGTCAGGCTTTTTGTTTCCTTTTTCACTCCAGACACTTTTTCAGTTCACTTCATTCAGTCCAGACAGTGACACCAGATGCTTTATCGTTTTAGCTCATAGTCATTCCTGGGGGAATCTGCGCCATTGCATGTGCGCAGAATTCATGTTCCCCGCAGATTTCTTTGCTTCCCCACAGAAAAATGACTTTCTGACAGGGAAGCAAAGGGAAACTGCAAGAGCAGTCACGCACCACTCCCTAGCTGCGCAGGTACATCGTTCCAGGCACCTGGAGCAGTCAGCGAAGATGTAAATCACCGCAGGGCTGGGGACACCCCAGCCAGTGGCTCCTACCCTGAGCTGGGATCAGCTGCTAATCCTGGCTGGGTTGGAGGCAGGAGAGGACGGGATTTCCTCTTCCCCTGCAAGGAGTGTCTGGGGCTGTCAGACTCATCCCCACACCCCTATGTTGCACCCCAACCACTTTCACCTGGAAGCCCCTGCAGAGTCCCATTGCCCACCATGAGCCTCTGTACATCCAGATTCCCCCCCACCTAGACTCTCCACTGAGCTGCGTGCACTCAGATTGTCCAACACAGAATTCTCTCACCTGACAACTAGATCACCCCACACCAAGCCCCTCCACACTTCAATCCTGCCTGGTTAAGCCTGCCTGCCCCACACCTGGTGCACCTGGTACAGAAGGGCAGGGCCCCAGGGTGTTTTGGGGGCAGGCCCAGCCCTTGTGCTGTGTCAGGGTCAGTTGCAGCCTCACCACTGAGTCTACGTTCCCAGGATGGAGAGTGGGGAGGCTATAGGGTGATCTCCCAGCTTCGTGCTCTGCCATGCTGGAGCCTCTGCATTTATTTATTGACATATAAAACTTGCAGAATTTTGAAGAATTTTAAAATATTATGTGCAGAATTTTTAATTTTTTGACGCAGAATGCCCTCAGGAGCAATAGTTTCACCTCCTGGTTCTTAGTCATGCAAATGCAGCAGTTTTGCGCTAGTGCCTAACACTTTAGGGGACTCTTCGTATTTCAAAAATGTTTGCCTTGAAATTTAAAAACAACCCAAAGAGCATTTTTATTCCTAGTAGGGTGTTAAAAATCTTTCATTTTTAACCAACCAAAGCAGCATCTGAAGCCTAGATTAAGCTGTTTGTGGCATCTCCGGTAAAGTAGGCAGTACATAAGGATAAGTAAGCCATTAATAAATCATTCCCAGTCTGAGGAATCTTCTCTCTCCACTAAGAGAACAAATTATGAATTGTCCATGTGTTACCCTATTGCTCTGGTTGTATGCAATATTTTAATAACTCGTCCACCATTCTTTTATCACTTCACTTATAAAGCTTCATGAAATGACTCACCGGCTAAAATCAACCCGGATGTAAAGATGGCACTGCACTGACTTCAGTGGAGCTGTATCTGTTTATACCAAGGCCAAATTTGGCCCTCAAATTATTAAGGGACAAGAGCACATTCTGAAATGTGTTTGAATGCCCTCAACTCCCATTGGCTGGAGTCCTTTGCAGGATCAGACTCTTTACCTGCAGAGTAACCCCAATCCCCTTTAGTACATTGATCTTTCAATCCGACGATTTAATAAACCTTCAGTCATGACAGATCCCTTAACACACATAGATGGGAAGCAGTAAAAGAATCACCTGGTAATTTCCTTAGACGCTTCACCATAAATTTTGGAGCAAATTGCAACAGACAAGCAGCCCAAGAGAGTGTGAAAATGCTGGTACCCTCTTTGTGTGTGTGTGTGTTGTGTGAAGGAAATGGGAGACACTATTAATAGATTGTCTGCTGTTGTATTTATCATCGCCCCCACAGAATCTAATTCCTTTCTCAAAACCCTTTCAGGGTCACTGTGACCAAACAATAGGCACCAAAAATGTACAGAGTTCAGGGACAGTTTCATACACAGCTGCCAGCATGAACTAACCTTTTCCTTTCATTAACCCCAGCGCTTAGTTAGAGGCAATTACAAGCCAGAGTTGAACTTGTCTTCCCTGTAATAATAATGTGCATTTATATAGTGTCGAGGTTCCTTCCCCACTCTGAACTGTAGGGTATAGATGTGGGGACCTGCATGAGAAGCTCTAAGCTCAATTAACAGCTTAGATCTGGTCTGGCTGCTACCACTCCCAAGCATAATTCCCTTCCCTGGGTAGCCTTGAGAGACTCTTCACCAATTCCCTGGTGAACACCGATCCAAACCCCTTGGATCTTAAAATAAGGAGAAATTAACCATCCCCCTTCCTTTCTCCCACCAACTCCTGGTGGACCCAGATCCAACCCCCTTGGGTCTTAAAACAAGGAAAAATCAATCAGGTATTAAGAAAAAGGCTTTCAATTAAAGAAAAGAAAGGTAAAAGAAAACCCTCTGGGAGAGATTAGCATACCTGCTACTCTCACAGACAACAGATTCCAAACACAGAGGATGCTCCCCTGGGCAAACCCTCAGTTACACACACAAAAATACCCAAATACCCAATTTGTTTATTCCTCTACTTGCACAAGACAGGTTACAAAGAAATAAACATAAACCTATTTATTTCCTTCACTAATACTCACTACTTAATAAGAGGCTGAATTCTGGAGCTTTCCCACTCCGGTCCAAAGTGAAACTCAAAACAGACAAAGGGAACTTCCCTCCTTCCCTTTGAACCATCTTGTCCTCCCATTGGTTCCTCTGGTCAGGTGTCAGCTAGGCTAGGTGAACTTCTTAACCCTTTACAGGTAAAAGAGGCATTAACCCTTAACTATCTGTTTATGACATATAGCCAAGCACATTTCTTCCAGAAAGCCCCCAGAGTACTTTGCTGGAAGGCACAGCATGTATTGCACAGCCACGGGGAGAGGGGAGATGTTGGCCAACCCAAGCCTTGACTCTTCCAAGTGCAATGAGATCTTTAATAATCCCATCATATATCTTCAGGCTTTCAGAGCTCTTCTTAAAGGCACACACATACTGCACTAGATATTCCTCAATGTATCCAGCTCAGAAAGTTGGTATTTGGGGAGCTGATGCCCTCTGAACCTGTCATCTCAGGGCATGAAGATTTTATACAGCTGATGATTTCATACCTCTATGTCTTCACCTACAAAACTAACCTATCTGTGGGCTGTAAGCTCCATAGGCAAAAACAATGAGCCAGATTCTGTGGACAGCGATCAGAGACTTGCCGATAGCGGTGGGGACAGAGTGAGGGCCCGGCTTCAGCAGATGTTACTGAGCATGCTCAGTCCATGTGAGCCTTCTTAGTACAAGCCTAGCAGCAAATCTGGGGGGGCATGTGACGCCACGTGCTCCCTCCCTCCCCCCACTCATCGCCTCTGGCTGAAGAACAATATGGCACAGGAATGAAGGGGTGGAAACTGGCCAAGAATAAATTCAGGCTGGAAATTAGAAGAAGGTAGGGTGACCAGATAGCCAGTGTGAAAAATTGGGACAGGGATATAAAAGACAAAGCCCCAAATAACAGGACAGTCCCTATAAAATCAAGACATCAGGTCACCCTAGAAGAAGGTCTATAACCAGATGAATGAGGTTCTGGAATTGCTTCCCAATGGGAGCTGAGAAGGGCAAAGAACCTCCCTTGTTTGAAGATGGAGTTTGATACATTTATGAATGGGATTATATGATGAGCGTGCCTGTAATAGCAGGAGACTGGATTTGATAAACCGGGAGGTCCCTTCCAATCCTATATCCTATGTTGTCAGTCCTAAGTCCCTACGTTCCATTGACGTCAACTGAGAGCAGGCATTACTGAGCTCAGAACCTGGTCATGTGCCTTCTGTTTTCTACAACACCAAATACTCTGAAAAGACTCGGTAAATAATAATAAATACTCATTACCATAATAATAATACCATTCCCTTGCACAGCACAAACCTGGCTTTTATTAAATTTCCCATGTGACCAGCAGGTGAAAATACAGCCTCACTTCTTTCATCAAAGCACAATATTGTGAGGCCAGGACAGCAGGCTTAACTAATGCCGATTTGCTTTTGATTCTTCTTCCCTTTGATGCACTCAGCATGAAACAGACATGTTTGATCTTTTTTCTACCAGGGTAGCAAAAATTCAGACTTGCAGTTTCTGGAGAAACTGGCATGTTTCTTTCAGTCTCATTGAAATTCCCTATGATTTCTTCCCCTTCTGTATTGTGTTGTCTGAGTCGAATTTAAACATCGTTCCCATTGTGTTACCCTGTGGGCGAATCCTCCATATGATGACTCCCTATTGGCATTGGCACCCCCTGCTGGCAGAGTAGCTTCACTGCTAATCATAGCAATGCAACAGATGCAAAACAGGTGTCGAGCAGCGGGCTTTTTGTAAAGGGTCACGTTTCCAAGCACATTCTTAAGCGAGTGTACAATATTTACCTCAGCCACTCTTTGCATGTGCAACACGAGCCATCGGTGCACAACCACACCCGCGCCTGGGCGCAAAAACGTATCGGCATTCCAAACTGGTGACTGTGTGTGCAAATATGTCTTGTCACCCACAAACAGGGAGGCTTTGCACACACCAATGTGTGAATTTTGTCATCCCCGCTGAGTGGGCCCTTTTAAAATTTGGCACCAGAAGCCCGCCTGAATTTCTTTTCGTCCTGTCTCCACTGCATCTGACCCAAGGGAGCACAAAAATCAGTCTCCCGGAGAGAATAATACAGCATTCGCTCTGCGGTCACTAAAACGCAACGCAGAGTTTTACTCTAGGCCTGTGAGACTCAGACTGAGCCTCGCGAGCCGCAAGTGGCTCTTTAAAGTGTCTCCTGCGGCTCTTTGCAGCACCCAATATTAAAAGACGGTGTGATGTAATTATTAACCAATCCGGAGGCTTTTACTATGTTATTAACCAATTGCAGTTGATAAAATAATAATACTTGGTCAGTCATTTTGCTGTGAGAATAATATATATAACTGTTTCCCCGTCATACTGTTTAAATAGGAATATATAACACTATAGTAAATGACACAATGAATTCACCCTCCTCTGGCTGTTTGGGTGAGCTGAGTGCTAATTTGGCTCCTGAACCACTGAGGTCTGAGTATTGCTGCCTTAGGCCTTAAATTCTACCTCAGACTCCTCCTCGCTCAGACTCAGGTTCACTTTTTGAAGGGCTATTTTAAAAAAAAACAGCAAAGTCTTAAAATTGCTACTTTATGGCTCCAGAAAGCCCGTAGCTACAACTGCCGGGGAATTCAAAGTTAAGGCAGACGCGCCCGCTATGTTATCTCCAGATATTGCTGGCATGCTCAGAACAGGGGATGACTTTGCCATCATTGTGTGATAAAATCCTCCTTTGCTTCGCGCATTTATCCCCTGTCTTCTCAGCCACTGGAAACACCCGACACACCCCATTCTTTCTCCTTTCGTCCACGGCTGCAAAGCGTCACTCATCAAGGAGGGACTGTTCTTTAGCTCCACAATCAGTCTCAGATCCTGGGATTTTAAGGAATAGGTGTGTTAAAAATGTGTCTCCTGCCATCCCTTTAAAATTCTCTCCGCATAGAGCCAATCTGGGAGAGGACGTGCTGATCATTCGCATCAGCTTTGCTACAAATCAAACGGAGGCAGCTATTACTGGCTGAACGTAGTTCAATAAAAAAGGGTTTTAATGGTGGTACCAAGGAGGGCATTGCACTTAGATATAAGACAGTCCCAGATTGCAGCACCATGAGTTCCAACGTCATGTGCCAGGTTGCAGAGGCCTTCCTCTAAGACCTGCAAGCAGTAGGAAGTGTTAGTGCCAGTATACAAGGCACTGGTGAGACCCCATCTGGAACACTGTGTGTAGTTCTGGTCTCTCATGTTTAAGAAAGATGATTTCAAACTGGAAGAGGTGCAGAGAAGGGCTACTAGGATGATCCAAGGAATGGAAAACCTACCTTATGAGAGGAGACTCAAATAGCTTGGCTTGTTTAGCCGAACCAAAAGATGGCTGAGGGGAAATAGGATTGCTCTCTATAAATACATTAGGGGGATAAATACCAGGGAGGGAGAGGAGTTATTTAAGTTAAGCACCATTGTGGACACAAGAACAAATGGATATAAACTGGCCATCAACAAGTTTAGGCTTGAAATTACAGGAAGGCTTCTAACCATCAGAGAAGTGAAATTCTGGAACAGTTTTCTCAGCAGAGTAGTGGTGGCAAAAAACCTAACTGGCTTAAAGATTGAGCATGATAAATTTATACAGGGGATGGTATGATGAGACTGCCTACAATGGCATGTAGCCGATCTTCGACTGCTAGCAGCAAATACCTCCAATGGGCGGTGATGGGACACTAGATGAAGAGGGCTCTGAGTTACTACAGAGCATTGTTTCCCAGGTGTCTGGCTAGTGGTCTTGCCCACATAATCAGGATCTAACTGATCGCCAGACTTGGGCTGGGAAGAAATTTTTCCCCAGAGCAGATTGGCAGGGACTCTCAGGGGCTTTCGCCTTCCTCTGCAGCATGAGGCATGGGTCACTTGCAGCTTTAAACAAGTGTAAATGGTGAATTCTCTGTAACTTGAAGTATTTCAATCATGGTTTGAGGATGTCAATAACTCAGCTGGAGGTTAGGGGTCTATTACAGGAGTGAGTGGGTGAGGTTCTGTGGCCTGCCATGTGCAGGAGGTCAGACTAGATGATCATGATGGCCCCTTCTGATCTTAAACTTTGAGTCTATGAGTAGGGAGTCCACTCCAGCTAAACTCTCTTGATGCCCACACCTGAACAGGTGACGGTGTTATAGCAATGAGGTGAGGTTACTAAATGATGCTTAAGAGAGGGGCTAAGGTTTTAAACCAGCTCAGATACCAAGGTGATGAGCACTAGGGGTGACATTCACCCCTGTGCTGAAAGCCAGAACAAAGCAAATGCATTATTTAAGTCACACTTTAGTCACTAAGTGGTTTTAACAGTGCATGTGCCTTTTGCTGGCCCTCTGCACATGGGTGGATTTCACCTGAAATGACAAGACAGATTAGATAAATAGAATCAGCTCCCTAGTGCTAGGAGAGAAGAGGACAGAGGCTAGTTATGGTCAAGCTAGACAAGAAGCTTCATTAATCATGGAATCACAGAACCATAGGGATAGAATGGACCACAAGGGTCATCTAGTCTAACCCACTGCCAAGATGCAGGATTGGTTGTGTCAAATGATTATTGAATTGATGAAAGATTAATTAACCTTTTAAGCCAGAATAAGGTCTGCTTTTGTTTTGTCCTGACCTTATCTTATGTTTGGTTGTGTGAAAGGAATTTTATTTTAAGCCTATTTTACAATAAAAATCTATGATGACAAGGTGCCCCGTGTGAGACTCGGTGGTCAGAATCCACATACTAAATGCCAGCCTCCGAATCAAGGTGGGAAAGATGGTGTTATACCTAAGGCAGAAGAACAGGAAGCAGAAAACCAGAGTTTATTCCCACATCTGCCACATGCCATTGCTTACCACTATAAAAAGGACAGTGATCAATTGTTCTGCACGTTGACTGAAGGTAGGACAAGAAGTAATCTGCAGTAATGGCGACTTAGACAAGGTAAAACACTCTAATTATAAGGATAGTTAAGTACTGCAATAGGTTACCAACGGAGGTTGTGGGATCTCCACCACTTGAGGTTCATCACTGGGCAAACACCTGTCAGAGATGGTCCAGATTTACCCGGTCCAGACTCTGCACAGGAGGGTGAATGAGATGATTTCTCAAGGTCCCTTCCTCCTCTACATTTCTATGATTCTGTGCTTCCTGTGTGTCCAATGCAATTCACTTTAACCTCTTGGAATTTCTGTCTCCAGATCTTTAAAATGAAGAAAATGATTCGGGCAGAGCAAAGAATTTGCAACAAACTATTTATTTGATGACTTTAACCTTTTTTCCTGCTTTTAGAATATCTGTGAGCAGGTCACAGTTTCCTTTAATGTATTGGGTTATTTGAATGTGTCCAGTGAGTATCTTTTCAGAGTTTTTGTTTTGTGACTTGATCCCTGGTGTTTGGAATTCATGCTGCCTGAAGGAAAAAGGAACAAAATTGTTTCGCTCAAAAATATCGTGGAAATAAAATTGGCTTTTTCGAACAGCTCTGTTGGTTCTAACTCACCAGGGGAACACCACTTGCTGTCTTAGTCTTTCCTAATAGCTAGGAAAATTAATTAATTAATTACGAAACTGTAATTGATCCCCAATAAACGTGTCAATGTTTTAAACAATTAACCATATAGCCCCAAGCAGGGTAATTAAACTTGAATTAATATCTGAAAATGGTAACATTAATAAGTAGGCCAATCAGTGCCTAACTATTTCCACCTCAGCAAATCGGTTACATGCCATTTAGATGTCTAAAACGGCCTCCTGATTTAACATATTAACAATCAATATGTTTAAATTAGATTTGTTCTGTAACTTCCAGTCCAGCCAACATCCTGGAAAAGCTGCTGTTCACAGGGGAGTCTCCCGATTGGATTTCTTTCTGGATTGGCTGTTCCTCTCCCAGCGCAAATCTAGGAACAAATTCTTTGCTGGCGTAACTCCATGAACATCAGTGTAATTACACCCACAGAGAAATTGGCCTCTGTATCTGTTCTTTCAAATAGCTACGCTCTCCGTTGAAAGGGATAGCCTTCATGTTAGTCACTTGTAGTCTTATTGATGGGTTGATGTATTGATTATTGATTAATCTCTTAGATTGCAGTTTTCAGAGTAGCAGCCGTGTTAGTCTGTATCCGCAAAAAGAAGAACAGGAGTACTTGTGGCACCTTAGAGACTAACTTTAGATTGCAGTGGTCAATAAAGGTTCAGTCTTCTGAGGGCTATAACATCAGAAATATTATTATCAGTAGCATTAGAATGAAAGACCCGAGGAGCACACGAGAAACAATTGCAATTTGTCACAAGTCCCTTTATTAACCACTCCACTAAGCAGATAATTTCACAAACACTGAAATACAACAGCAGAGAGAAGAAAGGGAGTGCAGAGTGTTTAGCCCTATGACTAGCATTACTCACATCTCCTGCTGGGGGACCCTAGAAGATGATGATGGTGAAGATCATCTTCACCATCATCATCTTCATCATCACCAGCTGTTGTCAGCCTACACACCCGCCCCATGTGCCACACAGGCCTGGCAACACCTTTTATCCTGAGTTCTGCTTATGCCTACACAGGCTCACGCACATGAATAAGGGTTCCAGCCCCTTTTTCCTTACCCATACGTCCACCTCCCACTGATTCAGGGCTGCCCCTTTCTCATTGGCTGTCCCCTTATTCTCATTTACATCCCAACGAGTTACCACAGCAACCTGAGTTTGTCATAGAATCCCCAGAAATGTTACTCTCGGGCATCTTGCGGTATTAACTGGCACATTGCACTATATTTTCCAGTCTATTGCTGCATAGTTTCCAGAACATCAGCACTTAATACATCTTTTGCTGTATCTTACAGGGTTATCGTTCAGTCAACTAGTCATGCCTGGCCTCCATTTTGGCCTCTGCAACATTTTGGGGACAAATAGCTGTAGCTGCAATTTTGCACAGTTCTTAGCAGCACGAGTTAGGCCATTTGGACATCGAAGTCTCTGATGTGTAGTAAGCTGGGACCCAACAAATCATGTAAATTGTACCTGCAAATAAGTTTGGGCGGGAAATTGTGCACACATATTGTGTTTCCAAAAATGGAGACTTGGGGTATGTCTACACTACCTGCCGGATCGGCGGGTAGTGATCGATCGATCGGGGATCGATTTATCACGTGTAATGTAGACACGATAAATCGATCCCCGATCGCTCTCCCATCAACTGCTGAACTCCACCTCGGCGAGAGTTGGAAGCCAAGTTGATGGGGGAGCCACGGCGGTCGATCCCGTGCCGCGAGGACGCGAAATAAGTGATTCTAAGTCAATCTGAGATATGTTGACTTCAGCTATGCTATTCTCGTAGCTGAAGTTGCGTATCTTAGATTGATCCCCCCCCACCCCAGTGTACACCAGGCCTTGGGTTTGAAACTCTAGATAGGAGGTTATCCAGGTATCCTCCCAGGCAGTGCAAGGTTGTTCCCTACTGTATCTTTTTTTCAAGTCTACTTTGAAAGGTCCCAGCTGATGGAACTTTACCTCTTCTCTTGGGAGACTGTTTCAAATGTTCTAGGCTATTCAGGCGAAATTCTCCTTTTCCGTCCCAGTTACTTCTGGTTATATTCCATTGCACCATCTTCAAGAATTCCTCTTCAGCCTTGAGGCTCATACCCTCCTAATATTCATGGAGACTCATTTCTTCCATGAGTTACCATGATTATTTTTGTAAAGGGATGGTTTGGTGTAACCAGTTACAACACTTTCCTTACAGGCCTGCAGGCTGGTGAACTCTCTGCTTGTTTCAACTCATCACAACCAAGCGAGTGTGTGTGGGGGAACTCCCCCAGCCCAAAGGAAGTAAAGGAGCGGAAAAGCATGGCTCCATCCCCTAATACTCTGGATAAAGCTCTTAACCCAGGATGGGCCACTTTACCACAATGATTATTACAGGAGTACCCAAAATGTGCTAGACGCTGTACACATGTATATTTCTGTATTGATTTCTAACAATTAAAAGTGCCCATACACAGGCTGTGAGCATCTCGCCAATTATTTAAAATGGCAGAATCCCAGTGCACATCTCGGACAGCCTCGCTTCTCTTCCAAAGCAACAACTTTCCTTTTTCTGTTAGGTACGTACAGATACGTCCCCCATTGCCTCATACCTGAACACTTCATCATTTTTAATGTGTTTATCCTCACAACGTCCCTCTGAGGTAGAAGTGCCAGTATCCCCATTTTAAAGAGGGGAAACGGAGGCACCGAGAAGCTAAGTGACTCGCTTCAGGTCGCACAGCAAATGCGGCAGGGAAGTAAACCCAAGTCCTAGGCTAGTTCTTAATATAACACAGTAACACTGCAATGCATCAGATCATGATCTCCCCTAACTCCTGGCAAAATAGATGGGCCCTCAAAGTCAACACATGCAGGGCTATTATGGACCAGAGTGGAGGAGGGCATTCTAGACTCTTGGGGTCTTCAAATGGATTTTCTTCCCGCTGCACCCACCCTATTGTATTCAGGAGCATTTAGCATGAGTATCTCCACTCTATGCAGCTGTCACATGTATTGAAAACTATGTTAAAATTGTGATCTGTCCCTTTAAATTCTCTGGGGGGTTCCTGGCATAGTTACCAGCTTTCACACGGTAAATAAGCACCCCAACTTTCATAATGAGCCAAAAATCAAGCTAATCCCATTTCAAAACAAGGCCAAAACAAGCCAATCCCTAAGAACCCCAACACTCTATGTGACTAGATTCCCCCGTCGTGCAGTCTGGGACTGTGGTGGGCCCGCTGTGCACCCCTGACTCTCTTCCCCCCTTGCCCCTGCTTGATGGAAGCTGATCAAAAAAACGATGCAACAAGCAACAAGCCAAATAAGCAACAAACTACAAGCCTAAAACTAGCCAACAAGCAACTCACAAGCCAATTAAGCCAAAAACAAGCCCAATTTCAGCATCGTTGCTTTTTTGGGTTTTTTTGCAGTTTTGGTTCCTGATTTGGTTCCTGGTCCTGCTTTCAGGCAGGGGGCTCTGTAGGGAAGCATCTGATCAGACTCAATCTGCAGCCAGCCAGCCTTAGCCAAGGCCCTACAGTAAGGTGGGGTTGGTAGTGCCTTTCTGTTTTAGGGAGCAGCCTGCTTTGTCTCTCTCTGTTTTGGGGTTCTTCTGTGTTATCGTTCTGAAGCAGGATTATGGTGCAACCTTCCAGCAAGAGTATTTATGGTTTGATCTCTGTGTGTATGCTGTGAACATTATACTGCAGTGTATCAGGTTCCAGACCAAAATGCCTTGTCCATATAGGAAGGCATGGTCCCTGCCCTAGAGACCTCACAACCTATATAAAGGAAATGAAAGGTAGGGAAACCACATGCAGGCAGAGCTGTCAGGCTGATGATTGGCTCATGGCTTTTTAGTTCCATGGGTTTGTTTGTTTTCATATATAAATTATCCCCCCTTTACCTGATCATTCTTGGTTCCCCATTGTTTTAAAGTGTTTGTATTTTAGCAGTTGATGGTGCTGCCATCATTGCAATCTCATGCCTAATTCACTGTCAACTGCTGCCCCAAGGTCACTTCCAGCGAAGCGTGTCCTAGGTTTGTTCCTTCCATGTTTGCCTTTCAGATTATTTCCCCCTCAAGGTTTTAGCCAGCATGTTTCCATGTGGAATCTCCTTTTTAAAACTTTCTTTCCATATGTTCTGTATTTGAAACACCTCCCATTGGGGATCATCAGGGCATTTGATGAGCATGTTGGTATCCCCATCTTCCAAATCATTAAAGAACATATCCTCTATACATACAAGAGTAACCGTTACTCTTTCAGCTCTGAATTTCTTAACAGTTGTGCATGTGAAATCTCAGCCTCAGATGTTTCATTATTGTCATTTATTGAGGCAGAAGTCCATGGACGTCAAGGTTAAAGTTGTCTCTGACAAAGACACAGTGGAACTTTACATTCATTGACTCAGAATAGTCAGAACAGACTTGACAGGTAAGGTAGGTAGGCAGGCACCATCATCATCTCACTTTGCAGATGGTAAACACAGAACTCAGCGCTTCCTGCTTCTCAGCCCTGTTCCTAAAACACTGTATCACTTATTGTTTGTATTACTGTAATGCTGGATGTAATGAGATGGAGGCTTCCGTGTGCTAGGTGCTGTACGTACACCTTGTAAGACAGTCCCGGCTGTGAAGAAACTTACAGTCTAAACAGACGAACAGTGGAAGAAATGAAATTATTGTATCTCCATTTCACAGATGGGAAAGAGACATGAAGTGACTTCTCCAAGGTCATACAAGAAACCTGTAGCAGAACTGGGCACTGAGCCCAGACCTCTTGACTCCCAGTCTCGTGCCTTAACCCAAATCCATCACCACCATAAACTAAAATATGTCACCATTTCACCGGAAAGGCATCGCTGGGAACCTGGCATTTAACACAACCAAGATCACTTGCTCAGGCAATGGCTTAAGTACATATAGCTAAAGTGAAAGACCACCGACCGACACAGTAGTTGGGTTGCCAGGATTTAAAATACAGAAGCCCCCTGCTATAGAAGCACAGATGTAGGCTGCACAATATAGCTGGACTCTAGCTGCAATGACTGATAAACCTATGTGCTCAAGGAGGCGGTTCGGAGGTTTCAGATTAGGTCATATGCATCTGTTAGGAACACAGCAAAGGGGATCTGCTGCCTCCACATCAATCAACAGAGCAAAACAAGAACAGTGCCTGGTGCTGGTGGAAGTTCCATTGATTTATATGAACAGCACAGTATGAATAACAACTTCATCTGTCGCGGGACTTTCCCCACCGGACGCTGACCTGCAGCAGCCATCCAGCTTTCTTCATAATTAGCAGCTGCAGATGGTAATTATTCTTCTCTGCCCACCTTCACTACCCTTAGAATTCAGAATTCTTCCCTACTTTGGAGCCTCCCTCGCTAAGCTGCATTGGAAGTTCCAACCGGTCTGATTTGTAGAGGCGCTGCTGGCCAATATTCTTCTACCTTGTTACTGGCTGCTAAATTCAGTACCCCGTGGGGGGAAGGGGAAGCTAGAATCCAGCTACAGCAATGAGCCAAGAGCCACAGTGTTCACTGCCAGAAGCAATGGGTTTCTAAGGGTGAAGATCAACACACATAACAGCAGTTCCCATTCGCTGACTAAGAAGTGCCCTCCAAGATGCTTGACAGGGAAAGAAACTTATCTGGTTTGGTGACTGAAGTCAAATGAGCTGGTGGTGTCAGCTGTGATGTGGACGTGCTAGGAACTGAACTAAGAACTAGACCAGGGGTTCTCAAACGGCGTTGCACTGCGACCCCCTTCTGACAACAAAAATTACTACATGACCCCAGGAAGGGAGTACCAAGCCCATGCCCTGGGCAGAGGGGCCAAAGCCAAAGCTCCCGGACTTCAGGCCCAGGTCAGGGACATGTAACCTGAACCCCGCCACCCAGGGCTAAAGGCGGTGGGGCTCAGACTTCGTCTTCAGCGCCGGGCCCCAGCAAGTCTAATGCCAGCCCTGGCGGTCCTATTAAACAGGGTCATGACCCACTTTGGGGTCCTGACCCACAGTTTGAGAACCACTGAACTAGCCACACAGCTACCCTCACAGCTGGCACTGATTGGCCCCCTTGTGGGCACTTTTGGCCAAGAGGTCAAGGATTGAACGGGCCATGGAGACTCAGCTATCTGCTCGTCCCCGGAAGTGGTCCTACTGACTAAAGATAGAGACCCATTGGTGGAGGAACATTTGGTTCCCGTTAGGCCTTTTCTAGCTCTAACTCACCTGATTTCAGATTTTTCCCTTCTGCTTTGTACTCTTTGCGTGGCTGTAGCTTGTTGCCGTAATGATTTTACTACTGCGGTATATTCTGCTCAGCTCCAGCGGGCCCCTCTTTAAAATATGCTCTGATCCCTACTCATTGTAACAAAAGATTTCATTCATTGCAATGAGAGTTTGGTGGTAATAGGTATCAGGTGTCCAATGCAGATCAGATAATGTCCCATTTTCTCGGATTTTGCCTGTACAGTAGCTTACCGGTAGCCTTGGGACACTTTTAAATAAGCACTATGGGGCTTGCTTTAATGTCCTTCTCTGGCGCTTTGTTTGAAGCACCTCTCTAGCCCTAGCAAGTGAAACAGCATGCAGCAGTGCTTAATTAAAAGGAAATAAAAAGAAGAGGTTTTGCCCAGCTTCCTGGGGGAGTTGCATATTGCTGAGATTGACTGACATTAACTGGCAGAAGGAGGAATCTTTCTGAGAGGAAAAAAATGTAAACTTCATTAGGGACAAGGCCATTAAAAATGGCATTCGCTTATAGTCCACTGGATTTTTTACTTCCTGTATGCCCGTTCCCATTCCGACACCTGCTGCGTGCTCAGATGCAAGAGAAGCGAGGCTGGCTCTACTTCGGGGTCACGGCAAATAGTCCCTTCCCTTTCCTTGCAACAATGAATGTGGCCCCACTGGTAGGCTTTGGAATATCTGCGCTCTCTTGCTTTGGTATTAGGTGAGTCCTTTGGCAGGTAAGATCATTGAGATATTTCTCCTGACAGGACATGTGATGTCCTTAGGATGTGCCTTCCAACTTCCTCACCTGGGGCCCAATTCACTATTGCTCTGCATCTTGTGTAGTCATTTGCACCAATGCAAAGGGGTTAAAAAGTGCTACTGTCACTTTGTCTGGAGGGGTTCACGACCGTCAGTGCCAACCTCAGGGCAGATGTCCAAAAGCAGGGCAGAGACCCCAAACTGGTGGCATGTTCTATCATTAGATTTCATCAACACAGCAACAAATGTGAACTTCTGGATCACTGTAACAATCTTACCCTGGAGTCACAGACAGTCCCCTGGGGCACTCCAGTCTATATAGCCGCCTGGGCAAGCTGGACTTAGCGATAAAGGGTCACTTACACCAAAGATCACAAAATATTCAGGTTGCTCCCAGTCCCAAGAGACCAGTCACTTGCCCCAGGTCAATTTATATCTCAGATCTCACACCAATGGCAATGCTGGTAGCCAATCCTATTGTAACTAACTAAGGATTTATTAACTAGGGAAAGAAATGAGGGGGCGTGTGGCAGGGTGCGGCTAGAAAGGCTACTTAATCAGCTCCTGCCACTCCATCCCCAATCAGGCGGATTGGATTGGGGCTGGGTAGATAGCCTGGTGACTGACCTGCCAACCTCATTAGCAGGAGCTATAAGGCTGGGAAGAAGAGAGAGCAAGTGAGGCAGAGACCAAGAGGAGAAGGTCAAGGTCAAGGTCAAGGTCAGGCTCAGGGGGAGGTGGGAATCGCTGAGTCTGTTGCTGGCCAGGCTTGTGGTAGGCCAAGCTGTTGTAAAAAGCCCGTATAATGTCGGAAACTGGTCGTGGGGACTTGATCACAAAAAAGAGCATGGGTGTTGCACCAGCCTGGAGTGTCCCTGAGTCTCTGAGAAGAGGGGGAGAAGGGTCGAACCGGAGGGGCACCACATGCGCCCCGTTAGAGGGTTATTTACAGGTTAGAGCTGGCAACATATAAGCACAAATGAGTTACAGTCTCTAGTTCCAAAAGGTGACGGATGTAGTAACCTGTCCGCGCTGAATGTCTTTTAGGACTAGCCCATGCTGATCCTGGGGATCTCTGCTCTTGTCTCCTAGCTCCTGCCCTGTGAGAGATCAAACAGCAAAGAGAGGAAGAATTTTCCTGTCAGCTGTCTTTATTTCCTTCTTCCAGAATTCCAGCTGATGGGATAAGCTTCCATACACCTCGCACTTTTATGGGTGTGAGAGGACCATTAGCCCACTCTTTCTATCCTGATGCTTCACAATCATAGAATTACAGGACTGGAAGGGACCATGAGAGGTCATCTAGTCCAGACTAGGAATTTGTGCTTCCAAAGCAATATTAAGCACACTGGGGATGGGCACCAGGGGACTGGAGCTTGTACTCCTGCTGTCCTACCAGTACCGGTTCTTGTGAATGTGTCACTAAATGGAGGTCTTAATTTTCCAGGGATAGCTAGATGGGCACTTTGTATGAGCACCATCTAGGGTGACCAGATAGCAAGGTGAAAAATCGGGACGGGGTGGGGGGAAATAGGTGCCTCTGAAAGAAAAAGCCCCCAAAATTGGGACTGTCCCTATAAAATCAGGACATCTGGTCACCCTAGCACCATCATGTAATCTAAATGCACACAAAACCTTTCCATAGTCCTCAATACTGTTCTCCTTCTGGCCAAGCCACTGCTAGAATGTTTCTGCACTATCTTGCATATAATATGGCACAGATCTGGTGACTCCCGGCAATGCAGACCACCTTCACTACACTCCAACCTGAGGACATCTGGCTGAAATGTAGAGTAGGCACTGAGCATGAAGGCTGAATGCCCCTGATTCTCCATTGTCCTCCACATTGCGTAGTCACAGATACCCGTATAGCGGGGTTAATGAATGGTAGCATTTGACATCTACTTTGCACTAATCTAAATGACTGAACAAGGTGCAGGCCAACAGAGAATCAGGCCTTTGTAGTTTCTCTTTGTAAGAGAGAGAGGACACAGGGGTGTGCCTGATGAAGGACATCCAGTTTAACCAATGTGCCCTTATTTTTTTAGGATAGAATTACAATGAAGACACATTATTACAAAAAAATGTGAGCTGTTACGTTCATGGCATACAAACATACAAGTAAGGTAAAACATAAAATACTCTTGCTGGAAGGCTGCAAGGTAACACTACCTTATTTCTTAAAATCCAGAACCTTCACACACATGAACCAAAAACAGAGAGAGAGAAAGCAGGCTGCTCTCTAGAGCAGCCAGGCATAAATCACCCCACCCAACACTAGGCTGGCTCTTTGCAGACTGACTCCTAAAAATTCAGATGGCATGCTTCCTTACAGATCCCCGTAGCCAGCAACCAGAACCCGGAAATCCCCTCAGAATGTAAAGTGATGACTTATCATTTTAACACACCTTTCAGTACACCACACAAACCAGAAAAAAATGTGTGTCCAAAACTCCATAGAAACTGTCAATCCTGCATATGGGCATATGTCTGTTCCCTGTTCCAGACCTCCATTTTTTAACAAATCAGAAATGCCAGTCAAGCCACTCCTTATGTGACAGCAAAATAAGGAAAGCTCTCCTCATTCTCACTCTTTTGTGGGTCTGTTTTCAAGTGCCAGAACATGGCACCCCACAAACCATCTAATTACACTGAAACTTCAAATCTACACAATTGTTACACAGTTTAATAGCCTGTATGACCTTTTCTTTGGTCCTTATTAGCTAATCAGAGATCTGTGTAACATTTCATGAATATCATTCCTTTCCCTGCATCATCTTGACTGCATAACAGCTACCTATACACGCCCACTGTAATTCTCAACTGACCTTCAAGGTAAATTGTGTTCTGCATTTGCCTGACATACTTTCACAGTAACATAATCCTGTTTTTAACATAAATGATCATTTTCGAATAACTTGATGGTTTTGAATTCAGACAATAACCGGCTGCAATTTGCTTCTTGAGCGATTTTATTTACACCGACAGTAGCAGAACTAAATTGAAAGGTCCGTTCATTGACTGGAGCTGCTTCTGTGTGAACGCCGATTCAGCTTCAGGAAATCAATTCACCTTTGATTTAGCCCTCTGTATTATTAACACAAGACTAATACCGAATATAGATTTCCTGCCCAGATGTAATGTGAACGTCTCTTTTAGTGCCAAGGCACAACCCACCCAAATTATTGAGAAATAACAATTTGAGGAATATTGCAACTTTTGCAAAGGGTGGGGAAAAGAGTTCCTATTGGTTTGAGCATTGGCCTGCTAAACCCAGGGTTGTGAGTTCAATCCTTGAGGGGGCCACTTTGAAACCCAGCTGCGGAGCCGATGAACAAGGCCTGGTGGTCATTCACACACACACACACACACACACACACACACACACCAAGAATCTTTACGAGTGCTGAACCAAATCGGTCTCACATACTTTTAATTCGTGGTTTTTTGTTCTTTTTCCCATAAAATAGGAACAAGAACTTAATTCCCACTTGCAAAGTGATTAAAATTCTGTACTTTATATCTATCATAGGGCTGTACTTTCCTCTGGAATACCTAGACTGCGAAAGGTGGGTCTCATTAAATAAAAGACTGGGTATTAATAGTTGTGTCATGGCAGTGCCTGGAGCCCACAGTTGAGATGGGGCCCTATCATGCTGGCAGCTATAATGCCACAGAGCGAAAGACTGCCTTTTCCCTGAAGCATTTACACTCTAAATAGACAAGATGAACATAGGGAAGGAGAAAGGAATGATTATTATCTCATTTCACAGATGGGGAACTGAAGCACCAAGAGCCAGATGCACAAAGGTACTAAGGTTTCTAGTTCTCAATGAAATCGGTGGGAGTTTGGCACCTAAGACCTTTGAGGATCTGGGCCAGGGGATCTTGTGCACGGTCACTTCAGGAGTCTGTGGCAGAACATTGCCCTATAGCTCTTGAAGCCTGTTCCAGTCCCTTATCCACAAGACCATCTCTATGGGCCAGGACTTCAACTGGTGTCATTTGCCGGAGTTGCAATGAAGTCGGTGGAACTATGCTGATTGACACCAGCTGAACATCTACCCTTTCGTAGTTAATGCGGGGGGGACCACTTTACAAATATAGCCAGATGTTGTTGTTATGAAGGTCTATAAGGAAGTAAGACCAGGGAATATGAGGCTAAGCACAAGGCAAAGAGCGACTTTGAACTAGCAGAGCCACTAACATATGCCATCCGAAGCGTTTGTGTTTTAAAGTGACAAAGGACTGTGACGTATCCAATCAGAACAGGCCTGAGCTTAGCGGCTGGAGAAAAGCGGGGGGGACTCTTCCCCAAGAACGCTCACAGCATCTTGGACTGTCAAGAGGAAGACTTACGACTCTGCAAGCGCAGTCTGAACTCTGTCCTGGGCCGTGATTGAAAGCCGGTGGCTGTGGCGTGAAGGTGACATGCCGAAGGAGAGGGAACGGGGAAAGAAACCCAATGTGTCCGTGACATTCCCGCATGCACACTCTGGCTGATTTATGGACATAGTTGCCAGTGTCTCCTGTGCTCAGGAAAAGAAGAAAATAACTGTTAATAAAAAATAAATATTGTTTAATTCAATGGGGATCTAATAAAAAAGTATCAGAAAAGTATGTTATTGAGTTTCCTCTTTGTTCCAAAACATATATAAATGGCCATAAATTGCCCATTGGGAGGGAGAGACAGGCAAATAAAAGCGAAGCATCTGTTGAACATAAAGATTCCAAAACCAGAACTTTGAGAATTTTGATGTCTCGGCAAGTCAGCCCTGGCTCAAGTGGGCACATGTCACACTGAAGTGGAAAGGGAGAGTGTTGGAAGAGTGTGAACTGAGAGGGGTAGGGGAGTGGAGGCGTGTGAAGAGGTAGAAGATGCAGAGTCTGGAGTAGGGTTGCCAACTCTCCGTTGTTGCCTTGCAGGACAAAACTAATCATTTTGCCACGCCGTGTCATGACACTGCACCATTTGCAGCCTCAGGTCATGGCGCTGCCTGTGATGGACATTACGCCTTCCTGCCATGATGTGTCATCACACCGTGATGCCCCCCAAAAATGTAGGACTCTAACTTTTGTGCATCCCTGGCTTGCCACGTGGCTAGGGCCCTACCAAATTCACGGTACATTTTGGTAAATTTCACAGTCATAGATTTGAAAAATCATAAATTTCATGATTTCAACTATTTAAATCTGAAATTTCATGGTGTTGTAATTGTAGGGGTCCTGACCCAAAAAGGATTGGGGGGGGGTCACAAGGTTATTGGGGTGGGGGTTGTGGTACTGCTACTCTTACTTCTGCGCTGCTGCTGGCAGGACACTGCCACAGAGCTGGGCGCCTGGCCAACAGCCGCTGCTTTCCAGCCACTCAGCTCTGAAGGCAGCGAGAAGTAAGGGTGGCAATACCGTGACCCCACGCCTAAAATAACCTTGTGAACACACACACACACGCAACTCCCTTTTGGGTCAGGACTTCCAATTTGTCTCCCCCATGAAATATGTAGTATGGGGTAGAAGCACAAAAATAGCCAGTTTTCACGGGGGGAAACCAGCTTTCACAGGGGGAGACCAGATTTCACGATCTGTGATGCATTTTTCATGGCCGTGAATTTGGTAGGGCTCTACCCATGGAGTACAAACCCAGGACAAATGGAACTGTCTCTGACTGTGGAGGTAGGGGCAGCCCTCGAGTGGAACCACAAAACAGCAACCTTCATGGTTTGTCCAAAAGCATCAGAGAGGTGGGAGAAGGGCCGCATGGATAGAAATATAACCATAAGACTTCTCAGTGTAATTGAGTGATACCGTTAACCCTAGAACAACAAGTAATTATATCTGTCACATTCTAGGTTAATGCAGTGTGGGAGACATCTATGTTGTCACTCCCGTTTATATGCTACAGGCTAACAGATGAAGAGATCAACCAGGACCAAATAACATGACCTTGTTAGTTATGAAAGGTTTCCAAAGCATAGTAGCAGTGCTGTAAGTTAAAGCCTGCCCTGGGTAGCACACTTTGCCATGCGGTTGGCAGTCCTAAATGCAGCGCATTACAGAGGGGCTTTCTATCCCATGAGATCTTTGCTTCGTGCACTATGCATTCCACAGAGCAATGCTGCCTACGTCAAGAGGAAAATTCCATGCGGGTACTCCTGGAAGTATATGAAAGCACAGCCTTCGTGACCACCGCATGTTTCCATTTTGCCCTGGATCAGTCAAATAGTCCTCATGGAATTTGTCTGAAATTTCAACCTTGTTTTTTAAATCAGGAAAAAAGTCAACGAATTACTTGTCAATTCCCCACACACATCCCCACCCAATTATTAATTATTCTTTATTATTATTGGCCAACAACAAACCCTGGTAAACCATTTTTTCCCCCCAGATTAGGAAACAGTTTGCTAATTTCCCCCTCCTGATTTTGAGTTGCGCTACGAGCCATGTGCCACTAAGATGGAGGCCGATGTGAGGGCTCTGATGGACATCTGCCGTGACGTGTTGGCCTCAGTTCCTTTTCTTGAACTAGGTGACTCTACAAAATTTGCAACAAATTCACCAATCTGGAAGCATGAGAAATGCCAAGCGGTACCCAGAGATGACTAAGTGAGGAACTGTCCACTGCAATGGAGTCCAGGATGGTGATCATCGCGTCAAAGTAGAAAGGCAGATCTGAGTGTACTATGATAATAATTGGCACATTACACCATTGCACACTGAATCTGTATTCCCTTAATAGGCGCTTCCTTTGCCAAGTCTTGGTTTGAAATGGCTCCGCTGGACGGACTAGCTTTGTCCACTTCTCAACATCCTGCACAATTTAGGCATGAACAGGAATCCAACCTAACAAGGGCTGTGGTTTAATACTCATCACCCAATTTCACTTCCCTTTTCTATGTACTGCTGTTGTTTGCAACAAAATATGAGGTTTTTCAAGGTGAACGAGATCTGGAAAAAAACAAAAATCTGTCTTGAAGGTTATTTTATTTTGCTGGTTGTACGTAATTTGTGAGGGAACAATCAGCACAGTGTGAGATTTACAGAACTCTGCTTGCTGTTTAGAGGTGAAAGAGGTAGCTATAACATTTTTTGTAATCTGCATAACACAGCTCAAATGTTCCACTTTTAGCAAATAAACCCAGGAAAGTCTTTTTTTCTTCTTCTTCTTTACAACAGATTTAGCTGACGATAGCTTAAGTGGAAAGTAAGGTAAATAGAGAGAGTTAATTAATAATATTAGTATTCTACCTAGATACTCCAACCAAGAAAGGGCCCTGTCGTGCCGGTTGCTGAGCATATAGCTAGCAAGAGACTGCAATGGAAATCTTGCAGTGTAAGGTCCCAATCCAGAAAGCACTTAAACGTGTTCTTAACTTTAAGGACACACTTACATCCATTCCTAATTAGCAAAGCAGATGCTTCAGTCTCTTCCAAGCCATTCATTAGTGTTTGGAAAGCACTTTGAGATCCTTGGATGCAAGGTGTTAGACAAGTGCAAAGCATGTGGGAGGCAGTGATGATAGGTGCTGGATTGACAGCCAGGGAGACTGAAGTCCTCTAGCTATGCAGTTGATATAAAACTGGCATCAGCAATTCAAGCCTTGCCTGTGTGCCTTACCCTGGCTCGGAACGACCTCCCCTAGAGGTCCCTGTCTCCATGGCCAATCCTGGTCTTGGCCTGTCTGCTGGAACCAATCAGCATCTTGGGGGATCAAGCCGAGTATCCAATAGGAATGAGACCGAGACCAGCAATTCTTTTCCCATAGACCACGGAATAGTCTTCAGCTAGTGGGCCTGATTCTCCTCTCACTCCTGGTGACCTGACATTAGCGTAGCTCTGTTGACTTCCGTGGAGTTGTTCCTGAGTTTGGGAAAGGAGAGTCAGCTCCCATAATGTCTCCCCCCCCACACACCCCGGGTTGGATTGAAACCTCTAGAGGAGAAAGTCACCCAGTCACCTGAGCCACTCGGCCCCCTTAGGGAGCACGTGAATGCAAGAGGATTGCCAGTGTTACTCTTTAATCAAAGCCACCAGCTCTCTTGTCTCTCCCTGTATCTTCTGCAGCAGCCAGTCATTGTTCCAGGGCTGGTAAAAGGTGGGAACCGCTCTATTGAACTATTTAAACATGGAGTGGGAAAGATAAGGCTGTAAACCCCTGCCTCCCCGTGATCTCCTGCTGTGATGAAGTCTAGCTGAGCTTGTTGCCCCCAAAAGCCTTTTTAAAAAGTCTCCGTCCTAGCTCATATAAATGGACTCATTATAAAATATTGATAAGTAAACCCAGACGAAGCGGAAGGATGGGAACAACACCCGTGTCCTATTCTCTGCTTTTAGACACCCACTGGGCCTCATTATTACTGGTACTTTGCCTCTAGTGGGAGCTTCAGGAGAGGAATGGGGATTTCACTGAGTTCCCAGCCTCCGGAGATGCCAGCACTTAAATAAAATAAAATAAAAGAGTTAATACTAGTCATACTGGGACCTTTGGAATGAGATACAGGGAAGAGCTCTGAGATCACCCAGCCCTGTCTCCCCTGAGGCCAATGCAAGAGGGATTTTGTTTGTTTTGAAAATTGGCTTTAACCTGAAAAATATCCCCTGGGCGGGGAGCTCCAAGAGTTTCCCATTGCTCTTGCCTGCAGATCTTTCCCCACCCCAGGGCTGGCAGCTGATCTCCTGCCTCATCAGCTGATAATAAAAGCTGCATTTCCCTGGAGAGTCAGGCAAGGTAATCACCAGTCGGGACTGCTGGGCACTCCGCACTTCTAAGGCCACGCTGAGCTGACTTTCAGGAGACTAACTTAGACCACGTCTACCCTGCAGGTGCGGTAGCTATGCCAGTGTAAACGCTTCCTACAAAGACAGAAGGATTTTTTCTGTCTCTGTAGGTCATCCGCCACTCTGAGCAATGGCTGCTCGGTGAATGGAAGAATTCATCCATCAAACTAGCCATGTCTGCACTGTGGGTTAGGTCAGCATAGCTACTCTACCTATGTCGAACAAACTTTTATGTGTAGACCACGCTGCAGATTGCCGTCTTGTTCTGCGTTTGTCCAGCGCCTGGCACAATGGGGACCTGGCTGTGAGTAGGGCTCCTGGGTGCTTCCACAATACAAATAAATAATAGTAAATTAAAAACTTCTGGCTCACGTTTTGGGAATCTGGACCCAGAGCTAACACCCCTAACGTTGTGAAAAGTGCCACAAGCTAATGACCACAAATGATCAGGACTTGAGTTTGAGGTCTCATCCATAAAGACGGGGCAGCTTTGAAAAATCTCTCTTCTAAAGGGGTTTGACTCCCAATTCCAGTCAGAAATTAACATCGCTGGCTGGAATCTTTTTGAGGCAACTTTTTTTATGAAAATTCTCACTTTGTGTTTAAATTTGGTTTGGTTTGGTTTTGAAATGAAAAACAAACCCCAGAATGTGAACATTTTCGAGTGAAACTCTTTGGGGTTTGGTCTTTTTTTGGGGGGGGGGGGGGGGCAGACGGTGTGGGGAAGTTGAAAACAGTTTTCACCTGACATTTTTTTTAAACTAAAAATGTGTCCAAATCTCCCATTAAAAATAATCTGGTCTTTGTTGACCAGCATTCAAAATGAATGGAAATTGGTCATCAGATCCCTTAGCTAGCCTTGAAAAATCTTACCTGTACAGCATAACGCTTCCAACTACCGTCAGCAGCAGCTCTACACTCTGAATCAGTACCGCCACGTTCGATGGCTTTCAAGTCTCCCATCCAAGTACTAACAAGGGCCCTCTCTGCTTTGGGCTGTAAGTTTGTCAGATCTCATAAGCAGAGTGCAACAGCTGTGATCAGCTTATTCGCTAAGTAGAAAGCTCAGTGCTATTAAAGACAAACGTAAGCCACGCAGAGCTGTCGGAAGCCTGATAGCATCGTAAGAGGAGAGGTAGTTACTGCATTATGGCAGGCACATTAGCACAGCCTTTGAAAGAAATGTTCCCTGTCAGGAGCGTTACTCAGATTTCCTTGTATAATGCAGTGGTAGCTCCTTTTAAAAGAAATGAAATAACCCTTTTCCCCCCCCCCCCCCCGGTGTCATGCTTTATCCAGAGTGACACCCCTTACTTTTTTATTCCATTCCTCTATGCAACTGTGTTTAGGCAAAAGAGAAAGAGAAGGAGGGGATTTACTTCCATGGGTGGTTTGTGTGGGTTGCTTTGTTTGCTTTTGTAATGATGGATTTGTGAAAGTTATTCCCCCCTCCACACACACACACACAAAGATTTGTGCCTTACGCTGAGCATCAAACATTCTGATGGGATCAGCAGAGCTCTCCTCTCTGCACAAGCGCGTGGCAAGTCAGATATCCCTGCATGATCTATCTTGCAACATAGGTCCATCAATGGCTATTAGCCAAGAAGGTCAGGGTTGCAACCCCACGTTCTGCATATCCCCACCCTCTGATTGCCAGAAGGTAGGAGTGGACGACAGGGGATGGATCACTCGATGATTGCCTGTTCTGTTCATTCCCTCTGAAGCACCTGGCATTGGCCACTGTCAGAAGACCCGATACCGGGCTAGGTGGACCATTGGTTTGACCCGGTATGGCCATTCTTATGTTCATACAGTGGGGCAGGAAGCCATCAGCTTTCAGGCTGAGAAAGGCCACTCTAGTTCTTCCAAGCTATAGTACTGTGATAATATGTGCTGGGGAAGAGGAATTGCTCAGTGTTGCCAAATGGGAGTATAGCTAGGAGACCTAGGATGAAATTAAGAACAGGAAAGTTTAAGATATAACTCGGGAAATTTCCAGATGCAAAATCCTTCTGACTATAGATAATGATAATCTCTTTGGGGAGATGTTTTGTATTACAGGCGCAGGTTACGGGCCCCAGCTGAGATCAGGCCCCCATTGTGCCAGGTGCTGCATAGAAACATCATGAGATCCCCAAGAGCTCTCGTTAGAAAAAAGAGAGGATGGGGAAACAAAGACACCGGAAGGGGGAAAGTGCCTTGCCCAAGATCATACAGCAGGAGAGAGATAAAGCCAAGCACCCTATTGTGCCCTTGCTCTCTATACTTACATTAGAATCATAGAATCATAGAAGATTCGGGTTGGAAGAGACCTCAGGAGGTCATCTAGTCCAACCCCCTGCTCAAAGCAGGACCAGCATTCTCGGCTCTTTGGGGCAAGGGCTGTCTTTTTGTTGTGTGTTTGTACAGCACCTTGCGCAAAAGCGCACAGGGGGCCTGGTCCATGCCTGCGGTTCCTGTGTGCTACGATAATACAAATAATAAATAATAATGCAGGACATAAAGAATATGAGGAAAATACACTGGTAGAGTTGGATGCCAAATAAGCATGTTTATTTACTACATACAAACAGACAGTATACAAATATAGGTACACTGCTTCTGTGGCAGGGTTCTGATGGTTTCTACAATAACAGACAGGGAGGCCCATTAGAAAGCCTCCAACTATTTAATGGGATATCACCCAATTCCTGTACACGACAAACAGGTTCTCCCCTCCCCCAGTCCAGTGTCCAAGCCACCGGAGTACGCTGCTTCCACAGATAAAAGGTGGCATGTCACACGGACAATACGATGAGATGATGCTATGGCAGGAATTCTCCCATATGGCTAGGGGTGGGCGGAGAGGTGCATGGACTTTCTATTTTTATTATCTCTGTGATTTGCACTGGGCAAAGCTTCTTGTAAAAATCCATTACTGACATTTTTTAAAATTAATCTTTCTCCCTCTCTCTCTGTCTCACGCCCCCCAGCCCCCACCCCGCACACCCCCATCCACACACACGCCAGATGACACTCAGTCAGGGTCCCTCCGTACAAGTATTAATTTATCACATCCCCAACAGGAAGTGCCTGAAGTGATCAATGACTAGGAGAATCCCCTTAAGAGGCAACAACAGATTAATTCATAAACAGGCTCCCGCTTAACAATGCAGCCATCACCTCGCCCGATGCCTGGCTTCTGATAGGGCTTGTTGGCTCATTGACAATAACAATTGTTCAGCCCGTTAACTTGCTAATCAACTAACTTGTTAGCATGAGAGAACCAGACTGATGCATCAGAGTCATGCTTCGTTTTATTTTGAAGAGGTCTGCAAAGCTCACAGACCCGGGATAGCCAGTTTCCGAGGAGTTAGCGGCCATCAGTTGTTCCCTAAAGGCAAAGTCCTGTAGAATTTAGAAAAGAAAGAGACGCTTCCTCTGGGATTTTTTAGTCCAACCTATAGAATTCCACAGCAAGGAAGTGATTCTCTGTTAGTGAAATAAAATAGGTTGCTTTAAAAATTCTGTGGTAAGCATCTCATCCCCTGTAAAGTTGAGATCCACACCCCGGTTCCAGGTGCTTGATGCCAGGTAAAAGGGATGGAACGGCATCCAGGGACCCTAAAAGCCCCAGCTCCAGCCATGGAAGGAGTCTCTTGGTGCAGGCACTGCAGACGCTCTGAGGAACCCCTTGTAGACAGCACATAGCGGGCGTGTCAAGGGAGGGGGAGAGGCAGGAGAGGCAAGTTGAGCTGTATCATGCAGGGCTGCAGAGATTCCTGGGGCTGCTGTAACATAGACAGGACCCAGCGTTGTGTCCGCCCAGTATCAGTAGAGTGCGAAGGGGCGATAAAGCCACCCTAGCCTGGATTGTGACTTCTGTGCTGCACATTCAAGACCCGGAGCACAGAATCTCACCCTACGTTTTTAGAGCAATGTCTATGGGAAGCTATTGGTTTCATCCCAGTTATATTCATAGGCCAGCAGGGACCATTACGATCATATACGCTGAACTCCTGCATAACATGGGCCATTGAAGTTCACTCCTGTGTATATATTCTGTCAGACGTCTCCACCGGGGCACCATGGGAATGGCTGGTCAAGCTACAGTGGGAAATGAGTTTGTGGTGTCAGTCTAGTTCCTGGTAGACACGGTGTCTATAGCCCCAAACCCACCATTCCCCTGGGCACTCACTGTGTGGAGCTGCAGCTATTGTCAGGCAAGCCAGTTGTGTCGCTGCTTGGGTTGTAGCTATTCCGCAAGCCTTCCGTTCCCAGCGTTGTCAAGATGGCTCCTATCACAGCATTGTATTCACTTGACCCAAAAAAAGGGAAGCTGTATTTTTCCGACGGGGCGGGGAGGTTAACCAATGCCACTCTATGGCTTTATAATTCCTTCGGGTTGTCAGCGGAGTACCATTCCTCATAGCCGCCCAGGCCAGTCATTAGCTGCTCGCCCTGGCGCACAAAGCCTTTTCTATTTGCAGTTCTTTCTGTGGCGACATCTCCGTGACACGGCTGATAAATTCAATTCCAACGGCAGCGAGACCGGGTGACAGCCGAAAACAAAAAAGTGCAACCGATTCTGACAGTGCATCAAGATGGAAAAAAGAAATGGCAGGACAGGAATGTGCTATCCATGCAGAGAGGAAACAAACAACCCAGAGAAAGGCAGGTTTTACTGAGCTGGATGTTTCAGCAGGTATTTTCCAAAGGTCACATCCCCCTCCCACATCAGTTGTTGTTACAAATAGCACCGTGGTTATAGGTTCCCCAGCAATTTCAGCAAATCTTGGGGTTTGGATTTGGATTTTTCCTTTCTCTTTCTGTTTATCTATCCATCCATCCGTCTGTAAAGCACTCATCACTGGGATGCATCAAGGTCCCAATTCTATAAAGCACTTGAAGCCCGTTAATAGTCCCATTGACATCAATGGGACTTCAGCACATGCTTAAAGTTAAGCATGTGCTCAAAAGCTTTGTTGACTCAAGGCCCTGAACACATCAGGGAGCCATGTCTGGTCTGAAATAAGAGAGGATTTGGTCATTACATTTTCTTCCGCGCAGGAACTTTGGCACCATGAGATGAACGGGTGCTGTGTTATTTTGGTCCCATAAATGGATGTCCGTGACATTAAAAAAGAGCCAGTGAAAAATCCTGATACAATTAAATTTGAATAAAATGCTAGACCCAGCACATGTTCCGAGTTACCAACATTTCAAATGGCTTCTTTGAAGTCTTGGGGCTCAATTTGCCCCATTTGGTTCAAGGTGTGTCCTAGACACACAGGTTTCCTCTGCCACCTTCACTCAGGGGTTAAATCCGGGGAGAGCCGTTTCCATTTCCAGTGGTGATGCCATATGCAACTGCAGCAGGAATACACCAAATCAGCAGTCCTCTGGCTGCCCTGATCATGTTCCCTCTTTGGCCACCAGTTCACATCCCCCAGTGGAAGGGAGGTTGTGGTCACCTTGTGCCTCCTCCCACTGGACTTTCTGCTTTAATTTAATTAATTTTAATTTATGGAGATATCCTATCTCCTAGAGCTGGAAAGGTCATTAAGTCCAGCCCCCTGCCTTCACTAGCAGGACCAAGTACTGATTTTTACCCCAGATCCCTAAGTGGCCCCCTCAAGGATTGAACTCACAACCCTGGGTTTAGTAGGCTAATCCTCAAGCCACTGAGCTATTCCTCCCCCAGATCGTATTCTAACTGCTGCTATATTCTAACCATGGATGACTCTACTCCTTAGGACGCTAATCATGCTTATGGACATTTTCCTTATCTAAAATCCAACGAACAGAACAATGGTCTCAGATGACCTTCCTTCCTCCAAGCTAGAGACCTTGTACTCAACATGACAGGGTTCTCAGAGGGGAAATGAATATTGTTTCTGCAGTATTGGTCCCTGAGAGGCGTATACATGCAATTGAACAGCAGAAATCCCATCAAAATGACTGATGCCCTTAGAATGACCTCATTTGGGAAAGTCAAATTTGGGAATTTTTTTCCCTGGACTCAGAGACCCATGTGGAATGAGTCTTCCAAATTTCAAAATCCTGGCTCAAAAGGTGCATGCTACGAGCAAATTGTCTCAGGCAGTCACCTGTCTACAAGCATCTGTGCTCTACATAGAAACATTGCTATGGGGAAAGAACGGGGGCAGAAGGCTAACAGACATTAGCTGGGTCACATCCCAGCGTGAAGGAGTTCTGTGACCCGCAGACTAATCTGAAGTGCCGCAGATTGTCCAATCGTATGAACCCAGAGAGACTCCAGCTTTCTCCGTGCACTGACACGGGTGTTTGTTAAGCGCTTCTTATTCATCAAGGCACTAATTGGCTGAAAAATCTGCTCCAGGAGCCATTTCCCTAGCAGCTGCAGGACTTTATTTCTCACCGTTCTGTGCCAAGGCCTCTCTGCAGGCACATCTCACATGTTTATACACAGTACTTATGATAATGTAGTTTAGGGTTAAGAGGCAGCCTCATTATATGGGAGAGGGAAAGGGGTGGAAGTAACCAGGTTTATCTGCTTGTTTGTTCAGAAATGTGTCCCAGGGTTTAACATTTTTAACAATGCCCCTTTGTCTGTCTGCAAGGATTTTGGAGCCGGGGGGGGATCTCTCTCAGCTGCTTCTCACTCCCAGCAATGGTGCTCATTGCAGATCCACATGTATCTCACACACTGTATCCCAACCCACATCGCTCACAGATCTGGGGCCTCGAATCTCCCTCCTGCTGTTAACACACTTCGATGAGTGTGAACCCATCACTTCAGAAACCGGCGGGGGGAGAACTTTAGGCATGTTAAAGATGCTAACCTCCCACGTTATTAAAAGCTTATACATTGGGGCCTGCCAAGTGACTTAAGGCATCTAGAAAATACAGCTGGGACATGTATGAACCAGACTGAGAGGCAGTGTGATATAGTTGGTGTTGGTCCTGCTTTGAGCAGGGGGTTGGACTAGATGACCTCCTGAGGTCTCTTCCAACCCTGATATTCTATGATTCTATGATAGTGGATGGGGCATCATGATGAAGTGAGGAGAGCTGAGTTTTAACCTCACCTTTGCCGTTGACCTGTGCTGTGTGTGCCTCTGGGCAAGCTCTCTGGGTCTCTGTTTGCCCTCCCACCATTTGTCTGTCTTGCTCACTTAGATTACTGGCTTTTTGGGGGTCTCCTCTGTCCAGCCAGCACCTACCACAATGGGGCTCAGATCCTGACTGGGGCCTCGTGACACGAATGTCATACAAATTGTAACAGTTGCAACACATAACTGGCAGTTTTCGGTGCTCCTGCACTTCATTTCCTCCATCGATATCTTCAACTTGCTTGGCATCATATCCCGCCAAGATATCTCGGGCTACTTCACATTTCCAGAGGCTGCCTTGTTAAAAACAAGACAAGGTCATTAGGTCTTCCCTGCAGGAATCCCACCCTCATTCCATTTCACAAGCCAATTCGTGCCGCACCCAGGCATTAAAGGGAAGAAATCAAATGTGCTGCTGTGTGTAAGACATGCATTAAAGGAACTGGGGCATGAAAGGCTATCTCCTATCACAGCATGAACATCCTCCATTTCCTATCATAGCCTGGGCCTTCTTTCTAAGTTCTTGTTTCATCACAGCACGTGCTTCTTCCCATCAAAGCACACACTCCCTCTAGTCTCCTTCACAATGCACTCTGCCCCCAGCCTCACATGTCCCATCTCCTAGCCCATTTCACACCCCACCTCTAACGGAGAACTCTGCCTGTCACAGTACACGCTCCTGCCCATCAAGGCCCGGGCAGTGGTTGGTTTTCTGCACCGCACAGTAAATCAAGCCTCCTCTCCAAAAGACATTAAAACAATTCCAGAGTTATGCAGAAACTAGTGCATGGGAGGGTTCCTGCCGCTAAACTCTTCCATATAGGACAACTGTCAAGGCGCATAAGGCATCAAGATTTCTGCCTAATGTTCTTGACACATTAGTTCTGCTTTATTCCCTCTGATCGTCAGTTAAACGTTAGTCATTTGGGAACTTTGCCGCTTACAAAGAAAAAGTTAAAAGCAAGATGTTCAGTGCGAGGCTCTTCCTCCTAAAATATTCATGCTTTTGTTGCAAAGGCTGTTAACTCTCCCTCCCTAGTGTTCATAAATTAAGAAGTGGAAAGTTTAAAGTAGATTCCCATTCAGCTTGCCACGGTAGTGGGACACAGGCTGTGTCTACACGTGGAGCTCACCGAGTGCTTCCCAGCTCATAGAATCATAGAAGATTAGGGTTGGAAAAGACCTCAGGAGGTATCTAGTCCAACCCCCTGTTCAAAACAGGACTAACCCCAACTAAATCATCCCAGCCAGGGCTTTGTCAAGCCAAGCCTTAAGAACCTCTAAGGGTGGAGATTCCACCACCTCCCTAGGTAACCCTAACATGGAGATGTACTCATGCTACCTTGATAAAAATAATACTGTAGCCGTGGTAGCTTGGTCAGTGGCAAGTGGCAGCAGCTAGCCACCCTGAGTGCTTACCCTCGGAGAGTGGGCAGGTTTGTGCTCAGGGAAGCTAGTCCATGCCATCACCCTCCGCTGCCCATGCTACCGCAGCTACACTTCTATCTTCAGCACGCTAGCTCAATGTGAGTTAGCACGAGGAAGTCCACTCGAACTGGGACTCACCCCCTTCCTTCCTCAGCTCCACGTGTAGACATGGCCATAGTGTCTGCTCCTGCTCCTATTGCAACGAATGACAAAACTCCCACCGGTGCAGAATTGGGCTCCAAAAGTGGGATTCTACTCTGACTGACCTCCACTAACTCCACAGATCTACTCTCCTGTTTCTGTTCACAGTCACGGGCTGGCATTTCCAAAGGAGCCCAACTCCCATTGACTTCAGTGAGATGTGGGTCCTTAAATCCCACAGGCTCTTTTTTAACATCTCCATTTACTTTGATCATTTAGTGACAAACCCAGGTGTGAAAATCTGATCAGCGGCAGGACAGTGATCTGGATTCTATTCCGGCTGACATGTTATCAACAGAGCAGTTAACATGGGGTGTATCTTCACAGCAGAGTTAACTTGGATGATAGGCACCTGGGACTGCCCACCCGGTTTAGCCTCGCCTGGGTGTGAGCAGAGCTCTGCTTGAACTACTGGTGGGGCATTCACCCATCTGTGTCACTAGGCTTTCTGGGGGCATATCCCATGGTTTTTAGCACTGCAGCAAGCAGAGCCATTCTGATTCTTCCCCACTGAACTGTGGGAGAACTCGTCTGTTCTTCAGGGAAAAGGGGCGGGGGGAATTGTGGGAAGGCGTTGGAGGACTATCAGCACTCGAGTAATGTAGCCTTTATCCTCACTACCAGCTGGTCAGGTTACCAGCCCAAGTGAAAGCAGCACCCAGCCAAGCCAGCTAACCTGGGTGGAAAGCACCACTAAACTTGGGCCAGAGAGCTTTATATGAGGACAGGAAGAGGGTGATGGGCAACACCAGGGTAAAAGCCCAATTAACGCTAGTGAAGATATTCCGAGTTCCAAATGGAAGGTCAAATTCTGACCTTTATTGTACCTATGGACACTCACTGAAAACAGGGCACTAGACATACTGGACAGTGTCCACTGCTATCCACACTATCTTAGGCTACATCTACACTACGGGGGGGGGTCGATTTAAGATACGCAAATTCAGCTACGTGAATAGCATAGCTGAATTCGACGTATCGCAGCCGAGTTACCCCGCTGTAGGGACGGCGGCAAAATCGACCTCTGCGGCTTCCTGTCGACGGCGCTTACTCCCACCTCCGCTGGTGGAGTAAGAGCATCGATTCGGGGATCGATTGTCGCGTCCCAACGGGACACGATAAATCGATCCCTGAGATATCGATTTCTACCCGCCGATTCAGGTGGGTAGTGTAGACCCAGCCTTAGTAAGAAAAATCTAAATACTGAAACATTTGTCTTAGAAGAAAATAAATGCAGGATAAATTAGGCAGATACATTTTATGCCTCTCATCCTTGAAACTGTCTCTTCTATAATAAATTTGAATTGTTTTCTTCCATTCAAAACCAGCCAGACAAACCCACTTATACTGAAATAGGCCTCTCCGTGCCCTCCTTCTCCATACAAAATAATTCACTAGAAGAGGAAACAGGAGAAGACTTACCTGGATCTGTACCCCTTCCGATTCTCCCTAAGGAGGGGTGACGGGGAAAGCAGCAACTGTATGTACTTAGGGAGAACAGAGGGCTCTGGAAGATCGTACCATCACTCCCAGCAGGAAACAGCTGGCATGCGGGAATTGCTCCTTATCTCCTCTAAGAACAGTGGCAACTTCTCTTCGTGAGAGCAGAGCCCTCCAGGGTTGGTACGTTTACCTCATGAGGATGTTTATTACCAAAGCTGACCGCTTGCGACAATCTGGTCCATTGTCCTTGTAGCTGAAATGGACAAGAGTTTTGCCGCAGAGGCAAAACTGACCTTGCCAAAGGGTTAGCCTGATATCTTGCGCTTTGGCAGCTGAGCTCGATCTGGGTGGTGTTTAATCTGACTTAGAACAACGCTTCCTCAGCTCTTGTCCCCTAGCACCCCTACTCTACTTGCGCTACATTGATGACATCTTCATCATCTGGACCCATGGGAAGGAGGCCCTTGAGGAATTCCACCATGATTTCAACAATTTCCATCCCACCATCAACCTCAGCCTGGACCAGTCCACACAAGAGGTCCACTTCCTAGACACTACAGAGGTAATAAGCAATGGTCATATAAACACAACCCTATACTGGAAACCTACTGACCGCTATACTTACCTACATGCCTCCAGCTTTCATCCAGACCACATCACATGATCCATTGTCTACAGCCAAGCTCTAAGATACAACCACATTTGCTCCCATCCCTCAGACAGAGACAAATACCTACAGGATCTCTATCAAGTGTTCTTACAACTACAATACCCACCTGCTGAAGTGAAGAAACAGATTGACAGAGCCAGACGGGTACTCAGAAGTCACCTACTACAAGACAGGCCCAACAAAGAAAGTAACAGAATGCCACTAGCCGTCACCTACAGCCCCCAACTAAAACCTCTCCAGCGCATCATCAGGGATCTACAACCTATCCCCAAGGATGATCCCTCACTCTCACAGACCTTGGAAGACAGGCCAGTCCTCGCTTACAGACAGCCCCCCAATCTGAAGCAAATACTCACCAGCAACTACACACCACTCAACAAAAACACCAACCCAGGAACCAAACCCTGCAACAAACCCTGGTACCAACTCTGTCCACATATCTATTCAAGGGACACCATCATAGGACCTAACTACATCAGCCACACCATCAGGGGCTCGTTCACCTGCACATCAACCAATGTGATATATGCCATCATGTGCCAGCAATGCCCCTCTGCCATGTACATTGGCCAAACTGGACAGTCTCTATGCAAAAGAATAAATGGGCACATATCTGACATCAGGAATTATAACATTAAAAAACCAGTAGGAGAACACTTCAATCTCCCTGATCACTCAATAACAGAACTAAAAGTGGCAATTCTTCAACAACAAAAACTTCAAAAACAGACTCCAACATGAAACTGCAGAACTGGAATTAATTTGCAAACTGGACACCATCATATTAGGCCTGAATAAAGACTGGGAGTGGTTGGGTCATTACAAAACCTAGACCTAATTTCCCCCATTCTAATTTCCCCCTACTGCTACTCACACCTTCTGTGTCAACTGTTTGAAATGGGCCACTCTCATTACCACTACAAAAGTTATTTTTCCTCCCTTGGTATCCTACTGTTAATTGAATTGTCTCGTTAGACTGACCTCACACTTGGTAAGGAAACGCCCATCTTTTCATGTATTTATACCTGCTCCTGTATTTTCCACTCCATGCATCTGATGAAGTGGGTTCTAACCCACGAAAGCTTATGCCCAAATAAATTTGTTAGTCTCTAAGGTGCCACAAGGACTCCTCGTTGTTTTTGCTGATACAGACTAACACAGCTACCACTCTGAAATCTGGAAGGAGGCTATATCTCTTTGGGATTTGCCATGATTATGAAGAATAATGAGAGTACAAGAGAAGGGGGAGGTGACAATCTCCTTGGAATGAAGCATTTTACACCTCTTTGATAGATGAGAATAGCTTTATTCATATGGGACCTCTTGTTAAACGAGTGGATATCTGCCAAACATGCCGAGAAGTTGCACTCTAAGGGGAGCGAAGGTCCATTGAAATGCACAGAAGCAATTCAGGACTTTAACCCCACTTCACTCTAACCAGAAGCACTATAATTGAGTTCATTACAAGCTAGTTCTCTACTGACATTACCCCTAAAGTTGGCCTTCAATTCCCAATTGTGCCAGATGAAAGCTGGGGATTACTACACTGATCTCATTGAAACCTACTTAAAATGCGAGCGAGCCTCTAGCTTCACAATGGAGGCGTTGGTGGCATTAGATGCTGCTTCCCACAGATGCCCTACTTTGCAATAAGCAGGGCTCCCAATGGATTTGGCTCCTGTCAGAGGATCACACCCCACAGTCGGTATCAAATCCTCCCATCACAAAAGCCTCCGTACAATTTAAACTCCTTTTTGACACTCTGACCAGTGGGAGGCCGTGGAGGGGGCTGGGAGAAAGCAGACCAGGGAATGGAAAGATCTAGGATACTTTTTGCAAAATACAGCAGAGTGCCTGGATAATCTATGGCACTGCTGGTCTCAACAAGCCAGTTAGACTTTCGCAGCACACAGCCCATTCAGGAGCTTGAATGCCTTCTCCAGGTAAAGGGCCATCAACAAAGACCTTCGCTCCTAGCTGCCCAAATATTCTATAATTAAGCTAATTTAGCAAGTTGAGAAGCGTCTGCAACAAGAGGAAATGAACAGAAAACAATGGTGCAGAATACTGAATTCCTCCTTGAATCTTTGAAGGGTCTCAACTGACAGACCTGCAGGCTTTGTTCTTTTGTTCTCCCTCTTTGGTAACAGGAATGAAAAGGACACAACCCACCAACGACCCACATTCATTTTGTTTTCCTTTTTGCAGATCCCTTTGCGTTCCCAGGGCAGCTCCCTGCATCCTCATTGAAACACAGATTTATCTAGAAGTGGTTGGCGGAAAGGGGAGGCGAGGGAGTAGGACAGATGGCGTAGAGTTGGCAAACCCTGCTCAGGTAGGAAGCCACGGGCAAATTAGAGCAAAGCCATCATGCTGGGTACATCGACACTACGCCGTTATTCCTAGCTCGAGTCAGCACACTACAAATAGTCACGTAACCCCGGCAGTGTGAGTGCAAGACAGGCTAGCTGTCGGAGGACCATCCCACTGGGGATCCTAGGCGCGTATTTGGGGGTCTAGCCCATGCTGTCACCTAGGCTGGTGCGGCTACGATGCTATTTTTAGCACGGTGGCTCGATCAGAGCTAGCACGTGTCCGTCGGCCTGAGCTAGAAACGACACCTCTTGCCGCAGTGTAGATGGGCCCTCTGTGCGACATGAGCCCGGGGCCTATTGTAACTGACCCCGCTGCAGGGTGTTGCTGGGCGTGTAGCAATACACTCATCCCTTAGATGTTTGGTAGCGCACTGAATGTATCGGGCACTCGGAGACAAGCATTATAGACAGAACGAGGAGCAATGGTCTCAAGTGGCAGTGGGGGAGGTCCAGGTTGGATATTAGGAAACACTAGGAGAGTGGTGAAACACTGGAATGCGTTACCTAGGGAGGTGGTGGAGTCTCCTTCCTTGGAGGTTTTTAAGGCCCGGCTTGACAAAGCCCTGGCTGGGATGATTTAGCTGGTGTTGGTCCTGCTTTGAGCAGGGGGTTGGACTAGATACCTCCTGAGGTCCCTTCCAACCCTGATCTTCTACGATTCTATGATTCCAGCTGCTCCAAGCACTAGTCTGCACAGACTCTAGCCCGCACTGGGTTTCCATGAACACTCACAAAGTCCCAGGAAATAACAGAGGATTCCTTTACTAGGGCTGTCAGAAATTCAAGATCAAATTATCCTAGGCGTGATTACCCTAAGTTACTACACAAAGATGCAAACAGCAGTTCCTTACCCAGCCTCTAGGGACAGTCCAGTCCAGGGGGGATACCGATAACAAAGTTGCAGTATAACTCCTTCACACTACCCCCACACCAGCCCTGTGTCCTCCAGCAACAGCTACTGGTGGCCTTCTGCCACCTGGTCCTCTAGCTACCCCGCCTTCTCTCTGCAACCAGCAACCAGGCTGCTGCCTCCAGCCAGCTGCTCCTGCTTGGCCCGGTTCTCTCTGTGTCACATTGTTCTTCCCTCTCCTGGGTCATGGAGCTCTCTTTCGGCTGGATGCTGAACTGGGGGTGAATGCAGTTCCCACAAAGGTTCATTGCATTATGTTTCCCCTACTTGCATTCGTTTTGTTACAATAGAGGCTTGTAGGAGCCATATTTGTCTCCTTGTTTGCTCAATAAAATTGAAATACATGGCATCCGCCAGAGAAGGGCTGGTGGCATATATAGCTATGACCTGTAACCCTGAGAATTTAATTTGCTATTTTGTCTGCACCTTCCCATATCTAGCATTCTGCTCTCTGCAGGAGCAGTGGCCATTTTGTGAGGCAGGGCTGATGCAGTTCGCTGGAGAGAAGACTACACACTGCTCTCTCCCCTGGAGATTTCACATCAGTCCTTTCTTGTTTCCCCTCACCTAAAATGAAGGATCATTCAGCCTGAAAAGATCCAATGGAAAGATTCAACTGGCACTGACGTTCCACTGATTTGTGGCTGCTCAGAACTGGAATGGGTCAGGAATTTTTCAAAATGTTTTTTTCCATCAGAAAATGCTGATGCGGTAAAATAAAAACTTTTGGCAGGAAAGGGACTTGAACCTACGTCTCAAACACCCTAGAGTGAGTGTAACACCCTCTGGTGTGCCGCACACACTCTGTCTCTCCCTGCCTCTCACTCGCTCTTTTTCTTGAAAAATATTGAAAGATTTGCCCCAATGTGGAACTTTTCTGAATTCTCTAACATTTCCAAAGGACAGGAAAAATATACTGTCTTATCACATGGCCCAATTAAAACTTCTTTATCACCTCAGGAAGAGCAGGGATTTGAACATGGGTCTCCTGCATCCCAGCTGATTCATCTAAGTACTGAGCCAGAAGTTACCTTTCCTGCCTTAGGCCATTCTGGAAACAGCATCTAAGTCTCCCCTGGGGTTTTTTTTTTGTTTGTTTGTTTGTTTGTTTGTTTGTTTTTGCCCAAAACTATTCAGCAAATTCACATCACATTTGTGAATAATTCCAGGTCAACCAAACCACATTTTTCAGTGAATTGGCCAAAAATATTTCACCCAGCTCTAGCAACAAGGGGATAAACTCCAATCAGACACAAATGGCTGCAACCCCATTGAAGTCAATGGAGTTGTCTCAACTTATACCCTAACCTTTGTTCCATGAACACAAGGCAGTTGCAGCTGTACATTCATAACGATTCCCAGGCTGAATCATAAGGGTCTCTTGGTGCGCCACGGAGAAGGGGAGCCCAGCAGTCATGAAATATAACCCACCCTAATGTTATCCTAGCTGGGACCCAGCAAGCCAGCCAGTGCAGTGGCTCTGTGGGGGTTAAACCCCAGCAAGGAAGAGATCAGGTGCAGCTGGGCTTAGTTAGGCTCGGCACCTTAAAAAGAGCCCCTGCTGGAGAAACAGCTTGCTGCATAGATGCAGAAGGGGGAGTGGTAGACTCAGAAGGGCTGCCTGGCATATGGTAATTGTTGTTTTCATGGGGCTGGGTTTTGCAGAGCTGAAGGCTTTCAGCTACATACAGGGAATGCGGCCGGCTACTGGGAGGGGGTTTCGTTTGGGTGGCACGAAGATCATATCAAAGAAACCTGGAATCTCAAAGAGGATTTCTTTCCTCGAGTCAGGGACTCTTGTGGTTTTTCTTAAAACGGGCCCAGCCCTTGCTCACTGGCTGACGTTAAAACCCTTTTCCCGGAGAAGGGAAATGGCCCCGCTTCCTCTGATAATGGGCCCATTTCTTAAGGAAAAGAGGGTGTGTTTTTATGCCAAAGTGGTGCCCCTTATGGGGAGGATGGCTCCACACCGCAAAGGAGTGAATGCCCATTTCTGCATGATTTTGTCAGCCCTTCTCCTCCAGCCTTTTTAGAAATGGTGGGTGGGTTTGAAATGGCATGGGACACACGTTGTGCGTTTGCTGGCAGATAAACAGAGCAGCCAAAAAGAACCCTGTCCTTGGCCCTCCCTCCCTGGGGAAGCACTTGTACAAGCCCTGACTCCTCCTCGTGCCAGAGAGCCCCTCTGCTAATCAAATTTAGATGCTTGAAGAGGCTGAGAGGTAGCAGCTGTGTTGAAAATACAAGACTGCCAATTCAGTTTCTCCCCACCCCCAGGTATCAGGCGCATCATCCGTTCAGAGGTGTAGCCACGGTCCTCATTACCAGCCAGACGTGTGCTGAGATCGACCTGCAGCTTCCCTTCATCAGCTAATTTTAGACCGTTGCACCTAGCTGGGGAAGAAAGGGAAGGAGGTTATTGACGGAGTTCCTCAAATATTGTAGCAAACCCCAACACTTGCTAATCAGCCTCCTTATCTGATTTATATCTAAAAGGCATAAGCCGCTGGCTCCCTTCCGTACCTCCGCCATGCCCTGTAGCATTCACGCCCAGAGGAGTTTAAGCCAATGATTAAAAAGCTTTTCCTGGGTTTCATATCGCAGCCTGATTCCCTGCCTCCCCGTGTCATTGCATCAGTGCCATGAATTCCTTTCTTTTCTTAACTTCTCTGGCCTATTTGTTTCCCACACGTCCTCGTGCTGGGACAATCACACCAGGGCAGAGAGGATCCAAGCTCAACTGGGTTGGTTTGGCTGGTTGTTTTCCACTTCAGTCCCACCCGGGGCCGGCTGCAGGCACCAGCCCAGCAAGCAGGTGCTTGCGGCAGCCAACGGAGAGGGGCGGCACGTCCGGCTCTTCGGGGGCAATTCGGCGGCGGGTCCCTCACTCCCTCTCGGAGCGAAGGACCAGCCGCCGAATTGCCACCAAAGACTGAAGCGGCGGCGGTAGAGCTGCCGCCGAAATGTCGCAGATCACGATCGCGGCTTTTTTTTTTTTCTTTCTTTACTTTTTGCTGCTTGGGGCGGCAAAAACCCTGGAGCCGGCCCTGGTCCCACCATTCACTGATGTTCACTGAATTCAAAGTCACGTCCAGGATCGTAAGTTCTGCAAAGCAAAGCAAACAAAACCCACACCACACACCAGCCTGTGTATGTTACGAGATTACCCTGGAAATGCTTTGCAATCTTCACCCGATCCCCTGCTGTGATATACAGTGCATTACCCACACCCCTACAATAGACTGGCAAGAGCAGGGAATGTACAGTATTATACAGGCCTTGAGTGGACGGGGCAGTCATTTTTATTCTAAACGAATCCTGACAACATCCGACAGTGAGACTCAATCTAGCAATGTCACGCGCTCAGCACAGCTTTGCAAGTAGCTCGTGCTGGGCTTTGTAGCTGCCGGCTGCATCCTCTGCCTCATCACTTGGCGAGCCCGCCATGCTCGGTGTTACATCACCCATTCCACATCACACCCCGTGGGCCGTCAGTTTTGACACGTGCAGCATGGACTAAACGAGAACTCCCCAGAGGAAGCCGCTGCAGACACGGCTGCCCTCTCCACGCTAAATCCCTCCCTCTGCCAGAACCGGGGGAGGAAACGCTCCAAAAGTCCTGCTGGCCTCTGTCCAGACTCCCATCCAAAGGTGTCAGGTATGAGTTAGCCCCTCTGGGACATAGAGACCCGAATCTCTGCGGTGACGCCTGAGCTGCTGTCATGGTGTGTAGATCCTGACTATTCACAGACATACGAGGGGCCTGATTCAGCCAAACCAAGACTCGATCTGACTCCAATCTAGTGCAGAACACTTGGTATCTATTAGGGAGGGAGCATGGTCCAGTGGTTACATCAGGGAACTGCGAGTCAGGCTTTAGATTCTGTTCCCAGCACTGTCGCTGATTCTTGAACAGAGAAGGACCCAAGCTACAGAGTCCAGACCCAAACGTCCCAGTAATCCAGATACTGGGTATGCTCAGTACAGAGAGAACTGCTAGCTAGCTGTTGGAGAGTTCAGGCCTGGCTCCAAGGTTGCCCATATCCAGGGGTTTTAGTTTGGGCCCAGGTCTTCAACTCTGGGCAAGTCAGTCCCTGCCTCAGTTCATCCATCTCTACGACGGTGGCGGTACCTCGCTCAAAGGGATGCCGCGAGGGTTAATCCCTGGGGGCTGAGTATGAACTAGTAGTTAGGCCAATCTGAACTAAGACGAGCTGTATGAGGGAAGGTGGTAAACAGCCTGGTGGAAGCGCAAGGGCTGTCACCATCGGGTTCTGGCCTGTGCCCTCACAGCTTTTACTGTACATCACACTGCCTGTTTCCTGGAGCGGGAGATGTAAGGTGTAGAGGCTTCCTGGACGCAGCGTGCTTTGAGGGGAGACTTGAAGCGGGAGAGGATGAAGGCACAGCAGGCCGGGTCAGGAGAAGGGGATCCGGGCATGGCAGTAAGCCAGGAGGCGGGTGGGGGAGGAGGCCGCTAGGCAGAGCATTATTCCAGGTACGCAGGAAGGCCGAAAGTCCATCCGCAGCCACACAGATTTCTACAGTGCAACAAACTCAGCCCTAACCATTTCTGCTGACGGTGGCTCATCCTCTAGGGCTTTGGATTTGAAAATAACAGCGATTCTGTCTGTCTCTCCCACCCCCACTCGCACGTACCCCTGGTGACCCTCATGTGCTGAAAATTCACCCCCAAGAGTCGCCACAAGAGAAACGCCAATAAAAAGTTATTACAACTTCTCGTTCTCCTATGGAGCCGAATCAATACGAGATTATTAAAGCCGCTTGCTTAAAATCAAACCTGGCAGCGGCAGTTGCATGGGGAAACTCAGCAGGGAGGGGGAGCAAATGTAGCTGGGCCTGGATGGACAGATCTGGACACCGCAGTGCTGTGTTTACCCACCCAGCAGGTATATCACGGGCAGCAGTATTGGCAGCTGCCTCCAAATCACCCCTTGCCACTGTCCGTCAGACCTCTTATGGTCAGAAAGCAGTTCAGTCTCCATGGTTTATTGAGGGCTCAGATGCCATAACGAGCTTGGATAAAAACCTAGAGTGAAAGCAGACTGGGACACCTGGCATGCATCTCCTATCTAGCTGGGATCACCCCACCCCTACTTAGCAATATGAAATGGACAGGGTGATCATAACCACTGGTTGGGACTCCCTGGATTCCATTATTCATCAGTCAGAGATTTGCAGAGTTTAAGGCCAGAAGGGACCATTAGATCCTCCAGTCTGATCGCCTGTCTATCACAGTCCCTTACATCATCCTATCACCTAGAACTGGAAGGGACCTTGAAAGGTCATCAAGTCCAGCCCCCTTGCCTTCACTAGGCAGGACAGTATTGATTTTTGCCCTAGATCCCTAAGTGGCCCCCTTGAGGGCTGAACTCACAACCCTAGCAGGCCAATGCTCAAACCACTGAGCTATCCCTCTCCAGTTACCCCATCCTGAGCCCCGTAACTTGTCTGACTAAAGCACATTGGCCAGAAAGGCGTCCCAGTCTTGCTCTGAAGACATCAGGAGACGAAGAATCCTCCACTTCCTTGCTGGTTTGTTCCAATCGCTACCCATCCTCACTGGTAAATATTTGTGCCTTATTTCCTATTTGAATTTGTCTGGCTTTCGCGTTCAGCCATTGGCTCTTGTTCTGTCTTCCTCTGCTAGATTAAAGAGCCCCTCAGTACCTGGCATCCTCTGCCCACGAAGGTACTGATACACTGTAATCCATTCACCTCCTTAGGGTACGTCTATACTTACCTCCGGGTCCGGCGGTAAGCAATCGATCTTCTGGGATCGATCCCGGAAGTGCTCACCGTCGACGCTGGTACTCCTGTGAACCCGCGGTAAGTTCGAACTAAGATAGTTCGACTTCAGCTACGTGAATAACGTAGCTGAAGTTGCGTATCTTAGTTCGAAGTGGGGGTTAGTGTGGACCAGCCCTTATTCTGCTCACTACTCTCCTGTTTATACATCCAAGGATCACATTAGCCCTTTTTACCCAGCATGGAGCAGGGAGCTCAGTTCCTTGTCCACTGTGACTCCGACATTCTTTTCGGCCATTGCTTTTCAGGATACAGTGCCCCATTCAGTAGGTATAGCCTGCATTCCTTGGTCCTACTCTGCACGTAGTAAAACACATTTTCTTTGAATGAGCCCAGGTTACTAGGTGATTCAGTTAACCCCGTGTGACTGTCCTGGCCTCATCTTTATTTATCACTCCACCAATCTGTGTGTCATTCACACATTTTATCGGCAGGGATTTTATATTTACTTCCAGGTCACTGAAGAATATGTTGACTACTGTCAGGTCTGGCACCAATTCCTTCACAACTCCACTAGAAACACCTGTATTTGATGAATATTCCCCATTGACAGCTAGATCTTGAGATCTCTCACTTAGCCAGTACTTAAGCCATTTAACGGTTGCTTTATTGATATCATATAGTGCTATTTTTTTAATAAGAACATTGTGCGGTGCTAAATCAAACACCTTACAAAAGTCTACATATATTACATCTGCTCAATTACCTTTATCAACCAAACTTGTAATCTCATCAACGAATGAAATCAGGTTTGTTTGGCAGGACCTATTTTCCATGCAACCACCTTGAGTGGCATTCATTATATTCCTATCGTTTCGTTTTCTATCAGTTGAATCCCATATCAGATTTTACATTGTTTTCCATGGGATTGATGTCAGGCCAACCAGTCTATCAGTACCCAGATCATCTCTTTTTGAATATTGGCCCAAAGTTTGCACTCTTCCAGTTTTCCGAAATGTCCCTGGTTTGCCAAGATTTATCTAAAATGAACATCAGTGAGCCAGAGATTTCCTCAGCCAACTCTTCTCAGATTCAGGTCACCGTCCCTGGTCCTGAGACAATCACCAACTTCCAGTCCAGTGATTAATTCATCTTTATCCATCATACTGAGGTCCAAAACACTTCCCTTGTGTTGGATGCAATACCTTTGCTTTTAGAAAATTATCATCTACAAGTTTTTATAAACTCAAATGATGTTGTACGACTGGCTGCCTGGGACTTCCCACATGTGTCTCCCAAACTGAAGTCCCCTATAACAGCACATTTTTAATTTCCACACATTAGACAGGTGCTTAAAGAGTAACTCAACCTATGCTCAAGTTTGCTTTGGTGGTCTAGTAACAGATCCTCCCCTGTCCTGGGCTTTAGAGCAGCAGCCGTGTTAGTCTGTATCCGCAAAAGGAACAGGAGTCCTTGTGGCACCTTAGAGACTAACACATTTATTTGAGCATAAGCTTTCGTGGACTACAGCCCACTTCATCGGATGCATAGAATGGAACACACAGAAAGAAGATATTTATACATACAGAGAACATGAAGAGGTGGGAGTAGCCATACCAACTGTCAGAGGCCAGTCAATTGAGATGAGCTATCATCATCAGGAAAGAGGAAAAAAACCTTTGAAGTGATAATCGAGATGACCCATAGAAGGTGTGAGGATAACTTAACATGGGGAAATAGATTCAATTAATGACCCAACCATTCCCAGTCTCTGTTTAAACCTAAGTTAATTGTATCTAATTTGCATATTAATTCAAGTTCAGCAGTCTCTCTTTGGAGTCTGTTTTTGAAGTTTTTTTGTTGCAAAATTGCCACCTTCACGTCTGTCACTGAGTGGTTAGAGAGGTTGAAGTGTTCTCCCACTGGTTTTTGAATGTTATGATTCCTGATGTCAGATTTGTGTCCATTTATTCTTTTGCGTAGAGATTGTCCGGTTTGGCCAAGGTATATGGCAGAGGGGCATTGCTGGCACATGATGGCATGTATCACATTGTCCTGGGCATATATATGTCCTGGGCTTTGTTAGTTAGCACATTGATCCATATGCACTCAAGATCCTGCTCTTCTGAGTTCCCAATCATTCTAAAACAGGTAACGGTGTCTTTAATATAGAGTGCCATCCCTCCTCCCATCTCCATTACCCCTCTAACCTTCTTAAACAGGTTACTGGGATGCTGGCAGAACAGCTGCCAGCTCATGCCAAGGTCCCCAGGCCTCAGTTGAGCACTGACAAATACACCAGTGTGTTAGTATTGTTAAAATAAGTATATGAATTATAAGAATGTGTTCCGTGTTTAGACTTTATGGAATGCTTGTGAGTTGCTGCCTGCATTGATCTCACTGATGACATCCCTCTCCCATACTGTACAGTAATCCTCAAGCGTTTGCATTGTGAGCCTCTGTAACTGTGGAAATCACCAAAGAGGAGAGAGACATTAACTAGTGTGAAATGCTGGTCTCCGGCAGAAGCAGTTATGTCCTGCCTGACAAGGAAGGCCCGTCGACACCAGACAGACTAGAGGGGAACATTAAAGAGAACAGAAGGCTTTGTTGTTTATTTCCCCCATTGCCATGAAGACGAGTCTTGCAAGTGAATTCCTCCCCTCAGCTGAGTTTGCAGCACAAAGCAGAAGGGGGGAAGGGAATCAAAACCCTAATAAGGCAAAACTTTATCTTTATACTTCTTGGACTCTGGGGAGCAAGGATTACTAGGCATAGGCAAAAATCCCCAGTGCTTAGCCTGGGTTCGCTCTAAAGCAGGGATTTTCAACCTTTTTCTTTCTGAGGCCCCCCAACAGGCTACAAAAACTCCACAGCCCACCTGTGCCACGACAACTGGGCTTCTGCCTATAAAAGCCAAGGCTGGCGTTAGGGGATAGCAAGCAGGGTAATTGCCCCATGCCACAGAGGGCACTGCGAAGCTAAGTTGCTCAGGCTTCAGCCCCAGGTGGCAGGGTTCAGGGCCCCATGTGGTGGGGCTTTGGTTTTCTGCCCTGGGCCCCTGCAAGACTAACGCTGGCCACGCTTGGAGGAACCCCTGAAACCTGCTCAACGCCCTCCCAGGGGACCCCGAACCCCTGGTTGAGAACCACTGCTCTAAAGGACACATCGAGCTTGCTTATCACAGAAGCTTCTATTACTTTTTGAAACTTGAGATTGGATCTCATTTGTGTGTATATATGTTTACCTGCTTTAACCTTGTAAATAACTCTCTTGTTTCCTTTCCCTATATAGTAAATATTTAGATAGTTTATTATAAGATTGGCTACAAGTGTTGCCTTTGAGGTGAGATCTAACGTTCAATTGAGCTGGGGTAAGAGACTGGTCCTTTGAGACGGGGAGTAACCTGAATATTGCTGCGATACTTGGTGTATCACAAAGGCAGGCTTGCCTAGGTGACAAGATAGACCGGATTACCCCAGGAGACTGTCTGTGACTCCGTGTTAAGGCTGTTATAGTGCCTGGGGAGTTTACACTTGAGTATTGGCTGGTGAACTCTAACTATAGCACTCCCAGCCCATGTGGGGTTTGTGCCCTGCTTCCTAACAGTCTGCCCCGAGATTGGGACTTACGCGCTTGAGCCGCAGCCGGACAGTTTGACAATTATAAGCAGCGGATTTAACATCCCAGGCACACGACTCATCCCACCAGGTTTCAGTAACGCCAGTTATATCCATTTTCTTCCCATCAATGAGAATTTCCGATTCCCCTAGCTTGTTATCCAGACTCCGAGCCGTGGTGTACAAGCAATTGACGTTTTTCTTCCCTTCACCTTCTTTGATGGTTCAATTGGTTTGACGTGCTGAGTTTGAATTGCTACCACATTTGCCATTTTGGCATCCATTTAGTTGGGGATCGGTTCTGCTTTGAGCAGGTGGTTGGACTAGATACCTCCTGAGGTCCCTTCCAACCCTGAGATTCTATGATTCCGTGTGCTGTTAGTTCGATGTCCTCTGGGCTGTTCCAGCTAGTCTCCAGCTGAAAAGATCAGCCCCACTGCCTGTGAGATACAAGCCATCCCATTTGTGCAGCCCCATCTCCCACTGGAATGTAACCCAATGCTCCACACAACCAAAACCGTCAGCATCACGCCAGTCATGCAGCCCATGTTTCACCTCTTGTATTTTCTCTCTTTGTGGGACTGGAGGATCCCCAAGACTATCACTTGGACTTTCCTCTTTTCAGCTCTCTTCCAAAATCCCTGCAGTGTCTTATAATCAGTGTAATTCCATGTGATGCTGTGTCGCTGGTTCCAATGTGTCTCCTCACAATTGGAGACTTGCCAGATAACTTCATAGTCCTGCCCAGTCTTGGTGTTACATCTCATGTGGTTTGCTGCAGGAAGCCAGCACACCATCCTGTTGTCCATATGTCCTTTGTTGATTTCTCAGTCTGCTCTTCTTAACACAGAGTCACCAAAGATTATTATTTGCCTTCCCCAGTTATCAACGATCCTTCACCTTGTGTCATCTGTAGCAATGATTTCTGCCCTTGGCCTCCCAGCTGAGATTGCCAAATGCAGTGGTGATTTATAAAGTGGACTCTAGGAACAGAACTGAGATACCCAACTCGCTTCAGAGTAGCATTTATGTTGACGCCTGAAAATAACTGGGCCACCTGCAGAAGTGACCTGAAGAGCTGAGATTTGTGAGGAGATGACAATGTATTTCGCCTTCTATCACAAGGCTTTCTCTTTATCAACTGCAGCTAGCGCACTATCCGTTTTCATCCCTCTCAGGCTGTCTTTTCAGTGTTTCCCTCCGAACCAAGTCATTGCCCAATCCAAATAAACTTGAAGCAAACGCTCGAGCCATTTCAAAACTGGAAACATCATTGTTTTGCTGGCATTTTGTACTTTCCCTAGTAACACACAATGCTACAGGAGCCAGGCTTTCAGAGAATGAATTTATCCTCTGTGTAAGTCCACTGAAGCTAAGAGAGTAATGCCATGGATGAATTTGGCTTTTTGTCTTTCTAATGTGGGACTTCATAGAAAGGAACTACAAAATATGGCTTACCTAAAAAACTGAATACTGACAACTCACTGCTACTCCTCCTCTGTTGATGTTGTGCATTATTGAGCATAGGCACTAAGATTTTTTCCCCCTGCCGTAATGTGGATAATCATTGACTTCCATAGGGTTGTAGCCACTTACACCAGAACTAGATTTGACCTATTGAGGCTGGTGCGTCTCATCCTAAAATAGAACCTTGTCCCCCATTTGTGGACACAACAAAACCATCCTGCATTTCAGCCTCATGGGCGACCTGTCCTCAGAGGAGAGAGGGGGTTGGAAGAGGCAGGGTTCTCGAGATGCGTTGACTGGGAGAGGTGGCTAAGGGGCTGGTGGCACAGAGATACGTTGGTGCTGCTGGTGGCATCCTTAAGACCGACTAGCAGGGTGTGTTGACTTGCAAGCCATGCTGAGATGCCCTTGCAGAGTTGCATGCGTGAAGCTGACACAGCACCTGTCTGCTTAATGGCTGGCTGAGGCCAATGCAATTAGCTCCTCGCATGGACTCTGCAAAGGCTTTTATAAAATGATTCCTGTTATAATTAAAGCTAACAGATCTGTCTGCCCTGCTCAGTCTTTGCTGCTGGGATCCCCGAATGTGGAGTCTCTTGGGATAGCCACTTTCCCATTCATCGAGCCTTCCTTCATGTCCTTACTCCAGAGGGCGGGCTGGCCCAGGGCAGACATGGAGGAGTGGTCAGATTCATCCTCGCACCCGTGCGTACTGCTGCTGCCCATGCTGTTTCATTAGCAATAAGTGATGCAGCAGGCGGACGGAGTTGCAGGAAAGATCTTTACTGAGCATGCCTAGATGCCAAGAGACCTGGGCTTGTCTGGTCCCAAATTGCATTCCTGAGCCCCTAGTGTCTTTCCAAACTCCTGAAACCTGACCCTCTTTCTCCAGTTCCACTCAGCATACTACTGAATATCGCTTGTGTAACTGGAATATAGGCGGCACCTGTCTAGCGTATCGATCTATTCATGTCTGTCCATTCATTTGTCATCTAGTAATCCATCTAGTCATAAAAACCGCACCCCTCACTGTGGTATCTGTCTCCTGAACACGTACCAGACCTTCAGTACATCTCTGTTGGCAGCAAAGGGGCTACACCAACGTCCGTCAGCTGAGGGTCTGTCCTATGACATTTGGGTTGGGTCCAGCAGACTCAAACGTGGCTGGTTCTGTCATGCTTGCCTTTCAACAAGGGATATTCAAACAACCCTATTTTTCTGGCCTCGGAGTTCGGCCTTCATGCAGTATGTGTNAACTGATCAAAGGGAACACTTTTTAAAGAGAGATCTTCTAGGCAGTGAAAAGGGAGGAAGTTTCATTGTCTAGGTATTTGAAGCTGGTCTGGACACAGCATTAGAAGCAACGGGGAACAATCCAGCTGCGGTACAGGCTGTTACCTGAGCTAATAGGGATTTGTCTGCTGCCATTTCTGTATTTAATGCCCACATCCCAACCAGGTATTGAAGTAACTGAACAGTGAGATGCAGATGACCTCCACCACCTTGGAAAAACGCTGCTGTAAGTAACCACTGGAGGAGCTTTGCTTGTTTGCAGATCTGCCCTGTGGGCTGCCCACCACCACAGAACAGAGAACCTGGGAAGCAACTAACATGGAAGGAGGAGTTCCTGAGTTCCCAAAGAGTGAGACAGTGGGTGAAAGGGAGCTCCCTGAAAATCTGACCTGCCTTCCAAGTAGAAGGCTTAAGGAATCCAGATTCTCCTCCGCTGGAGTTGTGGAGCTCGAGGCAGGAAGTCGTGGTCTCAGTAGTATACATGGTATCATAGAATAATAACATCTTACATGCTTAAAGCGCTCCCTGGCATAACAATCAAGTATATGCTTATTCTACCCCACCTTTGCCTATGGAATCTCCGTAGACATCTTGGAAGTTTAGCAGGCAACTAATCACATTGCCACAGATAGTTAGCAAATTAGTTAAAATAACTGTACCAAGTAAGGTGACTAATTACAATTAATAAATACTAATGTCCATGTATATTAAAATTCTGATCACATTAATTTATAGTTGAGATTGCAAAAGTATATTTCTGTACAAAACAAATACTACGAAGTGAGGAAACTTCAGATTCAAGCACCATTAGCATATACCGCAACCAAACCCAATTCATGTGATTTACCACCCAAATGTTGTAATATCCAAATACACCCTCAGACTCTTTACTGCCACAGCTCACCCCCTTCCACTTCCAGCATATAACCATGCACAGCCAGCTCCCATTCGAATGCACAATCTTATCTCGGACCTTTGAAAGATTCATGCTAGAGCCACTACCTCAGAACACATGAGGCTGGATTAGCCATACTTGTCACTGATTCACTATCTCAATCTGTCTGGGAGTGGATGGGTCATTACACAAAGTAAAACTGTTTTCCCAGGCGAATTTTTTCCCCTACTGTTACTCACACCTTCTTGTCAACTGTTGGAAATGGGCCATCCTGATTATCACTACAAAAGTTTTTTTTCTTCTGCCGATAATAGCTCACCTTAATTAATTATCCTTGTTACAGTTGGTATGGCAACACCCATTTTTTCATGTTCTCTGTGTATATATACTTTCCTACTGTATCTTCCACTGCATGCATCCGATGAAATGGGTTTTAGCCCACGAAAGCTTATGCTCAAATAAATTTGTTAGTCTCTAAGGTGCCACAAGTACTCCTGTTCTTTTTGCGGATACAGACTAACATGGCTACCACTCTGATACCTGTCTGGTTCCAGTGTCTCTCTTCATGAATGAAGCCATTTGATTGACATTTGACCTGCTGTTGGGAAATAAACTGAGATACACCTCACCGTCTCATGAGGGTGCAGGATTGACCCATAGAAAATATGTGAGTGCTGGAAAAAATGAATTAGCTTAAGGAGTTTATCAAATTAAACAGATGTATAAATACCCTCACAGGAGAAAGTACCAGGCACTTAAAGGCTCATCTAGTAGAGAATGGCTTTAACTTTCATTCTTTTTCTGCCTGATAAATTCAAATTAGACATAAGGCACAATTTGTTAAGAGTGAGGGTGATCAACCATCCCAACAAACTGCCCAGGGAAGTGGTGGGTTCTCCATCTCTTGATGTCTTCAGCGCAAAACTGGATGCCTTTCTGGAAGATGCTTCAGCCAAACCCAAGTTATAGGGCTCAATACAGGGGTAATTGGGTGAAATTTAATGACCGGGGGTCAGACTAGATGATCTAATGCTCTCTCCTGACCTTAAAACCCATGAATCTATTAATTAGTCTGTAGACTAATTAGACTCTCTTTTCCTGCACTCTTGTAAGGCCAGTTTTAGTCCACATGAGATTAATTTAACTGTTACGATTAAACAAAATCAGACTTTGACATGCCGGTTTGAAATCTCTGCTTTTTCTCAGGCATTAATGGGCAGCAGGTTTAAAACAAATAAAAGGAAGTTCTTCTTCACACAGCGCACAGTCAACTTGTGGGACTTCTTACCTGAGGAGGTTGCGAAGGCTAGGACTATAACAGGGTTTAAAAGAGAACTGGATACATTCATGGAGGTTAAGTCCATTAATAGCTATTAGCCAGGATGGGTAAGGAATGGTGTCCCTAGCCTCTGTTTGTCAGAGGGTGGAGATGGATGGCAGGAGAGAGATCACTTGATCATTGCCTGTTACCTTCACTCCCTCTGGGGCACCTGGCATTGGCCACTGTTGGTAGACAGGATACTGGGCTGGATGGACCTTTGGTCTGACCCAGTACGGCCGTTCTTATGTTCTTATGTTATGTTCTTATGCATTCCAATGCGTTTCTTGCTTTGCAGTCTGTCAGCATACCTCAAGACAGCAGCTTCTTATTCAGGACAAGAGTCTGACACTCTTCCTCACCTTGCAGGAGTACCTTGGGTACCACTCCTGCAGTGAAGCTCCATGCATGCAACCATCTGCCTCCCATGCAGAACCTTATTGATGGCCGCAGCATGAAGCTCACGGGAGGCAGCGTGGCCTAGTGGACAGAGCACTGGACAGGGACTCAGGAGAGCTGGTGCTGTTCCTGGTTCTGCAACTACCCTCTTTGATGACCGGGGGCAAGTCATTTCCCTCTCTGTTCCTCAGTTTCCCCATGTGTCTGATGCAGACCTTCTTGTAAAGCTCTTTGAGATGATCTGATGAAAAGCACTGTGTAAGAGCTAGGGATTATTATAATTACAGGGTTGGCACCTTTCTTCATAAATAGCCCATCTGCAAGGACAGCATAATCTGGCCCTCGACCATTATACTTGTTAATTTTTTTTCTTTTCAATCAATCTCAGGAATTTTCTCCTCTTCTAATTAGATGCAGGGATTAGACGATCTTTTATGTTACACTGGAGTTTTCCTTTAAATGTGGCCTGGCTAGCTATCTCTGTTCTCATCACCTTCCCCCCAACCCCTTGCCAATCAGGGGCTTTTTCATCGTAACAACAAAGAAACAGTGAAAGAAATGAGAGTGACGACAAAAAATTAAAAATCACAGCAAGGCGTTCTCCGGAGCCGATCTCTCTCTCTCTCTCTCTATCAATCCAAAGAACGTCTTTAAAAATATCCTAATCACCTGCCTCTGTAAACACAGAAGGGAGCTCTTCCTTCGTTTTAATTGTCTTGATTCTTTTTTAATTACACCCTTGCTCAGCGCTGTGTAGTGCCATCAAATATTGGAACAAGAAGCTGGATTTCAGCCCAGCACAGTTTGGCTGAATCCAAACTCCTGAATTTAAATAGCTTTTTTCTTCCTCCCAAAACTTACTTGCTAATGAAGTTTTGTCTGAGGCCTCCTGCAATATTCACGACTGTTCATTCACATGCTGCGTTTGCTGAAGAGTTCACCTGTCGGTCTGTGATATTGGCAGGCAGTTCTGTACCCATTACTGTTTAATAAGTAAAGCCTAAACCTGCTAACAAATTTGACGTGGAAAAAATATTAATCAGATCAAAATTAACATTTTGCTCACTGCAGTTTGATTAAACCGGCAAGGAAATTACAGCTGTTGCTGGATAAAAAATGCTTTAAATTGGATCATATGTCTCAGAACCTTTCCAGTGTGGAATTAGCAAATTGGGTGGCGTTCACTATGCAGGAAGCCAGACTAGATGTCTTTGACCATGTAGCCGTCTCTCTTTGCAGCCCTCCACTGGCTCCCTCATCTCTATTGTATCAAACATACGTTATTTGTCTTCACTGTCAGGGCCCTTCACGACCTGTTGCCATGCTGCCTATCATCTCATGCGGCGTTGAAAGGTTGACTCCCACCTCTGACCATGATGCCTGTTCATTAAAGCGTGTGCTTTCTCCCCTGCTGCCCTTTGTGGTTGGGAGAGGCTCCCTGGAAACATCCGCAAAACTCACACCTTGTCCACTGCCATGAATCTAGCCTTGGCAGAGCGCCCCCTTCAGGAGCTACATGGGCAGCACAAGCCTGCAGGTCCAACTGCCCCCCACACCCACGGACTCTGCAGGGCGGGTCGATGTAGTGAGATTGGTGCTTAACCCACTAGCCGAGGCCTTCTTGCGGTTTCTTCCCCTTTCAGCGTCCCAAGCGAAAGAAACAATCAGTCCACAGACACCAAATGAGGTTAAATAAAAGCATAAAGGATAAGAACTGCTACAGACTAGGGACCGAATGGCTAGGTAGCAGTTCTGCAGAAAAAGACCTAGGGGTCACAGTGGACGAGAAGCTGGATATGAGTCAACAGTGTGCCCTTGTTGCCAAGAAGGCTAACGGCATTTTGGGCTGTATAAGTAGGGGCATTGCCAGCAGATAGAGGAACATGATCATTCCCCTTTATTCGACATTGGTGAGGCCTCATCTGGAATACTGTGTCCAGTTTTGGGCCCCACACTACAAGAAGGATGTGGAAAAATTGGAAAGAGTCCAGCGGAGGGCAACAAAAATGATTAGGGGTCTGGAGCACATGACTTAGGAGGAGAGGCTGAGGGAACTGGGATTGTTTAGTCTCCAGAAGAGAAGAATGAGGGGGGATTTGATAGCAGCCTTCAACTACCTGAAGGGGGGTTCCAAAGAGGATGGAGCTCAGCTGTTCTCAGTGGTGGCAGATGACAGAACAAGGAGCAATGGTCTCAAGTTGCAGTGGGGGAGGTCTAGGTTGGATATTAGGAAACACTATTTCACTAGGAAGGTGGTGAAGCACTGGAATGGGTTACCTAGGGAGGTGGTGGAGTCTCCTTCCTTGGAGGTTTTTAAGGCCCGGCTTGACAAAGCCCTGGCTGGGATGATTTAGTTGGGAATTGGTCCTGCTTTGAGCAGGGGGTTGGACTAGATGACCTCCTGAGGTCCCTTCCAACCCTGATATTCTATGATTCTATGAAAGAAAGAAAACTTGGTGGCAGCCTCACAGTCCACCCCAGAGTTCACTGGGTCTCCAGTACAAGACTCGGTCTTTTTTCCCCCTTAGCCGAGAGGATCCGTGTTCTCCTTTTGGCAAGGGCTTTCTTGGCTGCCAGCTTCTCTCCAGGAGCTGAGGAACTGCGCAGCCCGCTCCCTTCCCAGGGTTACCCCCACCTGTGTGCAGTTCTCTCCTTTTAACTCCCTCAGTCCTGGCACGATTGGCAGATGGGGAGAGGCGGAGCCACAGTAACCCAAAACAGTTCTTTAACCCCTTTCATGCTGGTGCAAGCTTTGTATACCCCGTCACATCCACCTTCAAATCCCTCCTTAAAACTTTCTTTTGCCAGAATGGCGACTGAAAATTCGATAACTATTAGGCTGCTAGTGAGCTGAGACCACAGCCTGTCATGCTGACCAATACTATCTTATTGTGTCCTTGTGCTCCCTCACTGGTCTATATCCCTCTGTTGTCTCTTGTCTTATACTTAGATTGTTGGCGCTTTGGGGCAGGGACTGCTTTTTTGTTGTGTTTGTACAGCACCTAGCACAATGGGATTCTGGTCCATGACTGGGGCTTCTAGGTGCTATGGTGATACAACTAATAACAAATAAAACAATAGAGGAGCATAGTGGTCCTTTCCGGCCTTAAGGATCTACTAATCTATAAGCCGGTTTGTACCTATAAGAAATTTTAAAGAATATCTTAGCCCAGAGTAATAAACAAGCTTTTCCTGACATTAAAAAAAATTATATCACTTTTTCTTTAAATTCTCTTTCTATCTCCTGCTGCCTCTGAACATCCTGAGAGACATGTCCCTAGCTCTAAGGTGCAAGTGGAAATTACAACCTGTTCCGGACCTTGTAGCAAAGCTGCGATGAAACGGCATCCTTCGTGCAGGCAAAACTCTTATTATTTATTGTGTTAGGTTGGGATTTTCCAAAGAGGCCAACGGAGTTAGGCTTTCAACTCCCCTTGAATTTCACTTGGGCTCTCCTGATATCTCCAATCCGCTCAGCACTGTGCACACCGGAGAAGGACAGTCCCATGAGAACATAAGAGCGACTCATCTGGGTCAGACCAAAGGTCCATCTAGCCCAGTATCCTGTCTTCCAACAGTGGCCAATGCCAGGTGCCCCAGAGGGAATGAACAGAACAGGTAATCATCAAGTGATCCATCCCCTGTCGCCCATTCCCAGCTTCTGGCAAACAGAGGCTAGGGACACTTCCCTGCCTTGGCTAATAGCCATTGATGGACCTATCCTCCATGAATTTATCTAGTTCTTTTTTGAATCCTGTTATAGTCTTGGCCTTCACAACATCCTGAGGCAAAAAGTTCCACAGGTTGACTGTGTGTTGTGTGTAGAAATACTTCCTTTTGTTTGTTTTAAACCTGATGCCTATTTAAACCCGCCCCACATAACACACAGGCTGAAGGACAGGCACTTAGAAGACAGAACATCAGTGTTTTGGTGGTACCACAATCACTGATGGGTTGGAAATGTTTCTACACCATAAAGGTTTCATCCATACAGGAGACAGAATTTTCTCATGGGCTGGTCCAAAACTGTGGAACTAACTCCCCCCAAGAACTAAGGACTATCGCAAACCTCCCGACCTTTCTCTCCAAGTGCAAGGTGCAGTTGTTCGGCCTGTCTTCTCTTACAAATACAGGGCAGCATGTATAATTAACACCAAAAAAATACCCGACTAAAACAACCCTCCCACTGCGTGAACAATTTTCCCACGGGGGAGGGGATGAGAGAAAGACCAAACCACATGTGAGAGGTGTTAGTCACATCGCTTAGTGCATGACTGGAAGGCGCTCAGATACCACGGTGATGAGAGCGGGATAAGAACCTGTATAGAATAGACTAGAACCGTGGGAGGCTACACTGTACTCACCAGGCTTTGAGTGGACACCAATGTGATGTCGGAACACAAGTCCCATTGAGCTTCACCTTTTGCGCCCAAGATTGATCCCGATGACCGTGCGGGACCCCACTCATTATGCCCTTCCAGCTTGACTGGGAACCACTGATAACTATTCTCTGGGAACGGTTTTCCAACCAGTTCTGTGTTAACCTTATTGTAGCTCCATCTAGGTTGTATTTTCCTAGTTTGTTTATGAGAAGGTCATGTGAGACAGTGTCAAAATCTTACTAAAGTCAAAATATACCACATCTACCGCTTTCCCCCCCACCCACAAGGCTTGTTACCCTGTACAAACATGAGTTGGCAGCAGTAAGAAAGCTCTGGACTATGTAAAATTTGCCATCTATAAGAAGCCCTCAATCTGTGCACTTTTCTATAGCATAGTGAAGGCAGCCCTGTCTCCTACCATACATTGCCTAGGGAGGTTGTGGAATCTCCATCTCTGGAGATATTTAAGAGTAGGTTAGATAAATGTCTATCAGGGATGGTCTAGACAGTATTTGGTCCTGCCATGCGGGCAGGGGACTGGACTCGATGACCTCTCGAGGTCCCTTCCAGTCCTATAATCTATGAATCTATGAATCTATGAATAGATCTCATCCCTTGCACACTTCCACTAATATAGACAAAGACACAGTACTGCCTATGACTCTCCTAAACAACACTTGCCTGCATAGAAACAATAGACTGCAGCAAACCAATAAGAGATTGAATTACATAATCCAGTAGGGGTGAACACAAGTACATGTATTTATACACTTTATACCTTTGACAAATCACAGCCAATTATCATCACATCACGGTCAGGCACATCTGAAGGCCAGCGACTATCTCCCTGCCAAATATCAGGTCTGTACCATGCCCCAGTAAGGTGCTGCAACTATTAAAAAAAAAAAACGGTTAGGAAAACAAATAATTGGAAGAGTGTCTTTGTTTCCACTCACCTTGTTTTTCCAAATAGCTACATTGTTTTGGCTCGTTCTTTTGCAAAAACTTTCACTTCTACACTGAGAACCAACCTGCCAAATTTCAGCCCAAATAAAAGGCAAAAAGTTCTAAGCAGCTGGAAAATAACCCATGAGAATGGAGACGTGTGCAGCCTTAACCATAGATGTTACTGAAGGTGGCATTAGTCCCTTCAGTATGGCTAATGTGGCTGTAGACCAGTGTTTTTGCACCCCCAACGTAAAAGCCTCTTCATTTTAACTCCAATTAGTTCTGCGAATTCCACTTGTACGAAGTTAATCCTATTTCCCGACTCATCCTTTTGCCAGATCACAGCCCGGAAATGTACGTAAGAGGTAGGAATCCTGGGAGAATCTGATCTCAACATGCTTCCCCACCTCCCCTATGCCCAACAAGAAGAGGTGTTTTAAGCCAGCTCCTTGCATTCTGCACCAGGTTTCAAATCTTAATGCCCCAGCTTTCCTCTCTGGTTTGGGGAAGGAGGGGCATTTTGCCAAAAGGCTAATTGTCTGCCTCATTGTCTGCAAGGCTGATTGTTCGCACACTCCTCTGGCAGAGGATTATCTCAAATGGCAGCAGCCCATGCCTTGTTCATTTGGAATCGTTTCGCTGGCATCCCCATTCAGATAACTGTACTTTTCTAAAGACCGTGCAGAATGGAACCCTGGAACGCTACGAGACGGCTCTTTCTGAAGGATTATCCACCTGAGGCAGCCGATAATAACAGGCTTTCATCCCCACCCTTGAGGCATCAGGTGGGATTGGCTGGATATTTTTTTTTTGTTGGGTTGTGGGGTTTTTAATGCATATATCTGGCACAAACCAGGAAAAAATCCTGGTCGCTCTCAACAAGCTGGTTTCCTGTACATACATTCTGAAGCAATCAGCCCCCCGACCAGCCCTTTCAAGCCAGTTGCTGTGGAGATGTGTCCCTACATCTTGCAACTCGAGTGATATCTCTCAAAGCCACAGTACAGCTCAGAGAGATAGCGTAGCATAGCCAATCCACCCCTGCTGCGACCAGCTGTTTATTTATGGTTACCTGGGATTCTCTCCTATAGTCTAACCCATAGCAGACCTGGCCTTTCTCCATTCTTACTCAGAACATCACAGTCCCATCGTCGCAACACTTTTCGCTCATAATCAGCGAGGGTTTTGTCGTGGTGTGAGCACACCTGTTAGTCAGCCACAGACAGCCTCATACGTCAAGCATCAAACTGCCAAATTTGTATTTCTTGTGCATCCTCTTTGTCCATTGATGTCCCGTCAGGAGTGTAACATCTGAAGTGGCCAGTCTCCGGGGAGGTCCAAGAACTCTGGCACACTAGTTTCCTTCCTGGTTAATGTTACACGTTACCGGTGGCATTAATGGAGGAAAGAGATTTGCCATGGGTGTGTGTACATTCCTGATGAAGGGGGTCAGACAGACAGACTGTGATTCATTTATCAGCAGAGCAAATAACGCTGAGCTGCGTCAGTCTGAGCTTGTACATGCAATGTCCTTAAAACCTACCTTAGAAGGAACACTGCTTGGACCAACTAAAGAGAGATGACATGATCCGTGCCTCAGTTTCCCAGTATTTAAAAGGGAATCAGATTCCTCCAACTGAAATCTATCTTTGAAAATCTGCATGTGAGCCAGATACTCTCCACTACAAAAGGCAGCCGGGGGGGTGGGGTGGAGGCGCTCAGTTATAACTGGGGCTGTTCTAAGTTACTCCAACTTCATATGGTCCTTAAGGGAGCACATGCTGGCTGAGAATTGATGGGATGGAGCTGTGCCCCTCCCAGCAGATAGTGGTGCCCGCTCCTAGCCTAACCCATGCCCAGGTTGGTACCTGCTATGAGCTTCCTGCTCTGGAAGGATTCTGAGCGGGGTAGCTAAAGCTAGATTCCAGCTGTTTTGTGCCAGCTAAGCAATGCAAAGAAAATGGGAGCTGGCCCTCAAAGTGCTAAGTGTGATCGCGATCCTTCTCCATGACCTTTCCATCCCTGGGCTCTTCGCTGAGACCACCAGGCAGGCTGATATTTGAGCGATGGTCCTTTTCCATTTCTGCACAGACTCCTCAGAGCCGAGAAGTTTGCAGTGCATCTCTCCTGCTGCTAATCAAACCTTTTCAGACGCGAGGTCCCTGTCAGGAATCAGACGAAGGTTTCACAGGCTGCCGCTGAGTGCTGAGAGCAGCTGTGAGTTTGTCAGACTGCTCGGATCCATTGCAAACTAATTTAAGGTTTCTTTCTGCACCGTAATTGTTGAGTGGTTTTATTTTCCCGATTCATATTGTTGCAAATCCATTGAGTTGGAGGTTGATTAGTGTCAGGAAGACAGTGTTTTCCGTGACCAGTGCAAGAAGGTTTTTCAGATGTCTCTGCATTGGCTTCTGTGCTCTGTAGCTCACTGCTATGAGTCTGCTTATTGTGGCTAAGTCACTGTCATGGGTCCACAGGCTCGGTGCTCTCAAACGGCTCTGAATTAATCCCTGGCAGGACCCTCTTCAGTGTGGTAACCCCTAAGGGCACCCTCTCAATCAGGGCGGGCTCTAACTTTTTTCCTGCCCCAAGCAGCAAAAAAAAGCGCCATCCCGCCGAGCGCCGCACCGCCGGAGCCCCCCCCCCCCCGCCCCGCCCCCCCGGCGCCCCCCCCCCCCCCGCAGAAGGCCGCACCGTGCTGCCTCCCGCCACCCCAAAATTGGCGGCCCCTTACCAGGTGCCGCCCCAAGCATGTGCTTGGTTGCCTGGTGCCTGGAGCCGGCCCTGCTCTCAATAGGGTAAGGCTTCCTCGCCTCCTGGGATTAACCACAAAGCCTTCAGCACCCCTGTTTCACGCCGTGAGCTCCCCACAGTGAGTCCACCTGAATGGACCCCTGGGGAAGCCTTGTGCACCCCCAAAAGGGGAGCAATGCACCTCACATCTCAGGCCTCAGCCAGCATTGTAACACCAAAAGGGTTTATTAGTTGTCTGGAACACAGCGTTGAAAATCCTTTGCTCGCACAGAATGCAGGAAGTTGCAGCGTCTGGCTCCTGACTGACTTCCCTGAGACCCAGTCCAGCAGCATGTGTCTGACCCAGTGTCCCACACATAGGACCCCGGCTCCGTTCTTTGTTCTCCAAATGGTCAGAACAGGCTGGCTTCCTGCCCAGGCCAGGGTCGCCAGTTGCCAGGTCAGAAATTGCCAGGCCATTGTCTGGGCCCAGGCCCCAGTCAAGTAGGCGGCAGCCCTACCTGGATTCTTCTGCAAAGAAAAGACCCTTTTCCCCATTACCTTGTTAACCCTTCACCACATAGGGGAAACTGAGGCACACATACTATTCAGACAAAATATTATGAAAATTCCCACTCCATCCCAGTCACTTCCTTCAGACTTCATGCCCACAGATGAAGCCATGCTAGGGGGAAATGGTTTTACAGTACCTACGGGGAGAGGTTCTCTGCAGACTGCCTGAGCAGAGCTGGGAATCTCACTGCACAAATGGAGAAGAGGACGATGCCCAATTTTAGCAAACAAATCCAAGGGCCGGGTTTCCACAGGCTCAGCGCCCACAATTGGCACCAGATTTTCAAAACAGCTGAAGGCCCGGCGGCTCCCGCTGTGACACTTAGAGACACATTTTCTTGCATCTGAAGAAGTGAGGTTTTTACCCACGAAAGCTTATGCCCAAATAAATCTGTTAGTCTTTAAGGTGCCACCAGACTCCTTGTTATTTTCAAAAGATGCACCCTACATGCAGAGTTCTTCTGAAAATCTGGCCACTTATTTTAGCAATTAAATAGAAGCTGAGCTTGTACTAACAAAGATTCATAAATTCAGAGATTTCTAAGGCCAGAAGAGGCCATCAGATTAGCTAGTCTGCATAGATAGCAGCACTGGCCAGAGAATTTCATCTTGTATTGAGCCCAATAACTTTTGTTTCACTAAAGCCTATCTCCCAGCAAGGCATCCAGTCTTGATTTGAAGACTTCAAGAGATGGAGCATCCGCAAGAGATGAGGAAATCCCCTGTATCATTTAGGGTAAAGGCATGTGGACAAATTGGAGAGAGTCCAGCAGAGGGCAACAAAAATGATTAGGGGGCTGGAGCACGTGACTTATGAGGAGAGGCTGAGGGAACTGGGCTTGTTTAGTCTGCAGAAGAGAAGAGTGAGGGGGGATTTGATAGCAGCCTTCAACTACCTGAAGGGGGGTTCCGAAGAGGATGGAGCTCGGCTGTTCTCAGTGGTGACAGATGACAGAACAAGGAGCAATGGTCTCAAGTTGCAGTGGGGGAGGTCTAGGTTGGATATTAGGAAAAACTATTTCACTAGGAGGGTGGTGAAGCACTGGAATGGGTTACCTAGGGAGGTGGTGGAATCTCCATCCTTAGTGGTTTTTAAGGCTTGGCTGACAAAGCCCTGGCTGGGATGATTTAGCTGGTGTTGGTCCTGCTTTGAGCAGGGGGTTGGACTAGATGATCTCCTGAGGTCTCTTCCAACCCTAATCTTCTATGATTCTATGAACTACAGCCAAATCTTGCGTCTTCCTTTGCTGTAATGATTAATTCTCACACTTGGTTGTTACACTAGTTTCAAACCTTGGGAGCTCATGTGTATTCCAGTCAGTGGCTAGATAGCTGAGTTAGGCCCTATTCAACAAAGCACGGTTAGTGCGGAGATTTCCAGCTTGGCCACAGGCTTCCTCTGTCACCTTGATCTAATCACTTAGACCAAGATTTTCAAACAAGGCCTCTGGGTGTCTCCACTTGTGATACCTAAGGTCCGATGTCTCAGAAGGTTTTCAGCGCTTGCAGTGGAATTTGTGGGTGCCCAGCATTTCTTCCAGGTTCTACCGCAGACTGGAAATGCTGAAATTTGTGACTCAGCTTGGTATTACGAGACGTAAGAGGTTCTGATAAGCATCTGAACTGAATGTCACACACAGTTGAGATTCACTAACGATGCAGCTATTTAGTTCTCTTATGGGTGAATTCTGTAACACATGCCTTGTCTCCAGCCCAACCTGTCTCTAGCTTGCTGCCTTGACAAAGGGGCATGTGTAAGTGGATGCTAAATGAAGGCACAAATGAAGATGGCCAACTAATTTGCTTTCCTTCTGGTCAATCCCAGTCTTGGCTTTTTACAGTGTGGGTTGCATTTTGTGTGTGCCCTGTGCATGTTGGCAAGACTAGACAATAGAGTTTAATGGCATAATGTGGGTAAAGTAAAGTACGTGGCTACAAAATGCTCCACAGGGTTTAGTTCCAGGGGAGTTACTTGGGATTTAGCCCTGTGTGCCCCAGAGCACAGAAGCCGTTCCATTCCATAGCTCACAAAACAAGCACTTCATCATTGAAGGTGCAAATTTTTCCTCAAATGGAATATGAAAGCTGTTCAAACACATAGCTGACCCTTAAGTACTGTTTCCACTGCACTTGGTTAGAATTGCCTCCTCCTTGCTCATCTTGGGAAGGTATAATAAGAAATAACAGAATAATATGCAGTGTTGTAGTTTTGGAGTAATGGTCTACAAGACTTGAACTCTGGGAGGCCTTTTCCAATTATGTTGGTAGCTCGCTAATGTTTGGGGATTTTTTTTTTCAGGATAAATTACATTAATTGTGTCCTTTGGATCTGTTTTCCACAAGAAGTCCAATAAATAGAAAGAAGAGGGGGGAAATTAAGTGCCGGAGTTAATTAGATTAGGTTTGTGCTGTAGCGAAGCAAGAAGAGTCCACTAAATCCCATAATAGGCCCTAATGAGGGTTTTATCATGCTTGTTAAATGGGTCATTTAGTTGTGTGAAGGAACCATTGAGCGTAATGTAAAAACTGGTTAATAAAAAAAAATATTTTAATTGCATACATAGGCACTGCAATATCAAAAGAGTCTGGCTGAATGAAATAGCCTCAAACCAAATGCAGTCAAAGCTTTGCAGAGCCTGTAACGGTGAACATGTAATGTGATTATGCCAATTAATTTTCCCTGACTGGCATAAAAATTAATGTTCTGTGAATGATTTACACTGGAGAGTATTAATTACTGAACTCCATCAAGGTAGAAGTTGCGGTTTTATTTATATTTTTTATAAAGGGACGAGAGAAGGAAGACATGGTCATTTCTGGGTAGTCCTCTTTACCCTTTGTTTAGAGTTTCTAGGGAAACTCCTGGTTAGAATCATTGATTTGTGACTAGCCTGTGTTTGGTTTTGGTCCAGCTGAGATGTGAATTCTTCCTTCCACCTTGGCTCCATGGCACTAGGTCACTGGTTTTCAACCTGTGGTCCACGGACTCCTGGGCGTCCCCAGACTATGCCTAAGGGGTCCGTGAAGGTTGTCGTTACCATAGAACAGTTTTTCAATCTGTGGTCCGTGGTCCCTGGAGGTCTGCAGCCTATATCTAAAATTTCCAAAGAGGTCTGCACCTCCATTCGAAAATGTTTAGGGGTCCGCAAACTAAAAAAAGGTTGAAAACAACTGCACTAGCATTGCACTAACCACGGGTGAATGTTGCTGCCCTGGTAAGTGTACTCTGTATGGTGTTTTGCTCCGACTGTTTTATTTTTATGTTAACTCCTTGGCGTCTGGCTAACATGCCTGGTATTTGGGGCAAAAAGCCCATCCATCCAATGCTGGCCCATGAATATCAATTTGAAGGATTCATGCTCCACTGAAGTGGGTTATATTCCATTGGGGAATTGTGCTAATCCAATGCACAGATCCTACGGCAGAGACCAGCAACAAAGATTCATTTCTCAAAGGCAGACGCTCTTTTTACTCTTATCAGAGTAGGGAGCATATAAGAGAGGTGGATAGTCATGGTTCCCCTCACTTGTCATTGTTTACCCATTAAAATCATATACGTCCGGCATAGAAATGATCTCTTAGATCATTTAGCCCATCCTTTGGAAGCTTGTGCAAGATTGTTCCCTACATTCTATTTTCAAGAGTATAGTCTAGCATCAAGTGGACAACTAGGTTGGGGCCTCAGTGTGCTAGGCACTGTACAAATAGTAAATGACACTCCCTGACCCAAAGGCCAGTTCCTAGTGCCCATGTGTCCACATCATCACCATCCCTGGCAGTCCCAGTGGAGAAGGCTAGGACTGAAAATGAAAGACCCTGTTAGGGCTTCCCCACCCTCCCTTGGTTCTTGGTCCACAGACAGAAAGCAAAAGGTCAGAGTCCAAAGTGCGTCAAGGCGATGTTTATTGGGTTAACAAGCAAGCGTAATCACAGCTCGTTATACCAGTAAAGCTTCCTTCCTCCCTCCTTCCTCCTTCTTTAGTGGACTTAATTATATTTGTAGTACTCACCCTGGCACCACCCCTTATAAGTTATGGTCATGGACCCGTTTTGGAGGGTCTTGAGTCTGGGGGGCTTTGGTACCTCCTCTGTTGTNGTCATGGACCCGTTTTGGAGGGTCTTGAGTCTGGGGGGCTTTGGTACCTCCTCTGTTGTACCCCATGGGAGGGGTAGGGAGTGAGGTTGTGTACCAGCCAGGGGCACCTTTTCCTTTGGCTTTTAGTGTTTCTGATACCTCCCTCTCCTCCCCTTTTGCCCCTCTCAACTGATTGCTCGACCTTGTCTTGGGAGAGGAGTTGAAGCAGAACTGGCCTTCAATTGTACATTCGTATACTGAATTCCCGCCTTATCCAGAAACACTATTTCTTATCTTTACTCATTGTACTAAAACCGCATCTGGTTGTAGGCAGAAGCAACACACCGTGGCTTTGTTCCTTGTTCACATATCTCAAAAAGGATACAGGACACAAACAATTGTATTTGAAAAGCCTCAAAATTCAAACAAAACCCAAAATTCTCTCTCAGGCAAATAAACAGGCCTAAAAACTCTATTACCCTCACGAACAGACCCGGGAGCTGAGATGCGTTGGCAGAGCAGCATATGGCAACTCACACTGCTACCGCTCTCCCTGCTGTACTTACCGAGACAACTTCAGGTGGAAAATGCTGTCCTTTGGGCTCTAAATTCTAACGCTCAATTATGAAATATAATTTGAACATGCCCTATTAGCGACAGCATCAATGCGCATTGGCTCCCGGACCCAGAAAAGGCAGAGGTTGTTTTACATGCAACTTTGCATCCCAGTTAAATGCCCTCCTTGCAGTTTAGCTGCTCTTGTTCCAAGCAATTTTGCCATTGATATTGGCAAACCTCAACTGTATTAACTGTTGGTCAGGATCAGTCTGGTGGTTTGATTTACGGTGTCTGGTGTGCAGAGGGGGATATGCATCATCAGCTGCTGTCATAAACAACCATGGTGACACTTGATGGATTCTGGGAATAAACGGAGTAGTATCGCTTATAACCCTGGCAGTAAGATTGAAGCACAGTTGCGGTCATTTAAAACGAGTGCCAGAGTGCACAGGAAGTGCCGCTAAAAGTCAAATGAAGGGCAGAACTTTTTCAGAACTTAGCAGGATCACAGACTACATAGAAGGCCAGCTGGTTTAAACCAGTCACATCCGCGGAGCTGGGACTGTTTACGCCAGCTGAAGTTCTAGACCCGTGAAAATGCAGAAGTGGGAATCCCGGCAATCCGCTGGACTCAGAGTAGAAATGGAACCGTTGTCTGATTCTCCTCATGACATCATTGCCTGATTAAGTCAATCGCTTTAATAGCGCGATCCCAATTCACACCAGCTCTGCTTCACTTATGTCTGGCAGGGCAACACATTGTCACGCGTGTCAAAGCCACAACACCACAAGCAGATACAGTGCTGGATTAGCTGGGCACAGGTCCATTGTTCACAGTTGAATCTTGCTCTTGGTTATTAAGGTTGAACGAATTTGGGGGCCTGATCATGTGACCACGACTCACGCCTGCTTCTCACTGAAGTTTACATTTAAGTCCCACTGACTCTGGGGAGCTGGGACTTTTAGAAAAACACCACATACTGCAAAAGAAATAAAAGCTAAACTGCTTTAATTGTCTAAACTGGGTGAAGGGCAAAATGTATGTAAACAATATGTCAGGGACTTTTTAACCCAGACGGCAAGGTTCGTTGTCTGACCGCAGAGTGAGAGACAGGCAACACCAGCAAGGTCCAATACAAGCTCTTTATTGAAGAGTGCACACAACAATAGAGAGCGGCCCGTCTCCAGAGAGAACCAGCCACGATTACAATAACTAGTGAGATTATATAGACAGTTCCGTCGCGTCATAGTTAAAGCAACCCAATCCCCTCCTTTACTAGTTAAAAGCTTCTAATATTCATGCATATCTATGTTCTTTGACAGTACAAACAGTTCATGATTCCTCAGCAGCTTATCAGCTTTTTCGTCATGCACTAGAAACTAGGAGAAAGTAGGGGGTTAAGAACAGAAACAGGGAGTGGAGACTGCAAGTCTCCATATGTCCAAACAAACCGTTCCTAGTACATTTGGTACAAGAATATGGTCCCCCCCTTTATCTCATTCTTTGAAGCCCAAGCAAGCATGTCCTCATGTTTCACAGAGAGACAGGAATGGCCCAGCAACTACAGTTAGCCTAACTTTGGCTAAGCTGGCCAAACAACCTGTTCTATACTCCATTTTCCTTGGACCTAACAAATACATTATACCTAGTGAAAAGTGAATTGGAGCAGATCAATTCTGCAGTCTCTCTGCAAGCAAAGCTCCCATTGATTTCAGTGGAAGTTATGCGCATGTAAGAGCTCCAAGATTTTCAAAAGTAATTAGTGATTTTAAGTGTCCAGTTTGAGATGCCTTACAGGCACCTGGTTTTCAGAAAGTTCTGAGCAGCCGCTCACTGGAAATCAGACCCCCTTTAAGGTGTCTTAGGTTGGGCACAAAACCCTGAAGCACCCAAAATCTCCAGTGGCTTTTGAAAATCGTGGTCTTCAGTTTTAGTAGCCTGTGGCGATGGAATTAGCAAGTGAGCTAAGAAAACAAAATGCTGTGGAGACAGTCTCCCTTTAGATGAAATGTTAAACAGGCAAGGTTTCTGCCCTGGGGTGTCTACTGTACTCAATATCTGGAACAGAGAGTCCAGAAACAATTGTACATTAAAACAAAAACTACTCCGTAATTATGAGCAGTGTAAAATTCCATAATATTTGGTCAATTGGAGCTCTAGAAATACCTGGGGGCCAAACTGATCTCAGCCCAGTGATCATGTCAGTTACTCTGATGTAGATCTACGGTGACCTATGGGCTCCAGGACAGTTGCTCCAGACTCACAGTGAGAATAAACGCTGGCCTATTGAAAGCAGAGCACACAATTATTTCGCAATGGGCCAAAGAGGCAAAGGTCAGATGGGGGAGTTTGGGCCCATCTCTACATACATTTCCAAAAGACGTAAACAAATTGGATTAGAGAAAGGGGGACACCAATGTAGCAATTTTAGTCTGCTTTGGATTGTAAATTGCACCGGGCAGGGACAATGCTTGTGTGTATGTACACAATTAACCATGCATATTAAAAACAAACAGCAGCGCTAAAATTCTGTCTGGTGGGAAAGGCCGTCCTGAGTCCCCCTTCAAAATTCTGTCCCATGGACGCAAGACTAATTCTAGTCCTGTTGGCATGTGGCCTGTTGGCATGTGAAGCTGTGCAGCCTAGAAATGCCATCCCGATGATACTCTGCCCCCTGCTGTTTGGCCAGACAGGAGTTTCCAAGTCGTTGACCCCAATGCTCAAATTCAGCTTAAAACGTTGCCTTCCAACTTGTTTCTGTTTAAGGAAACTGCAGGGAAGTCAGGCACTGATTTGCCCCGACTCGCCTATATTGTTTTCTCTCCTGTTTCGTTTGGGTTTTCCCCAGCGAATTCTTAATATTAAAAGAGCTGCCTGGTGCAATTCAAGGTAAGCTGGGCATATTTTATTAAGAATTGCAAAATGTTAAGTGGTATGAGGGTTTTCATGTGTAATCAGTTGCAAGAATTGGCTTGATTGCAATTGCTCTTGGGTCTGTTGCACACAAGCACCTGATTAGATTTTAGTTGAGCTGCCAATTCCAAAGACGCTTTCGACCTAGTCATCTGAAATGGCCTCTGCAAAATCACATTTCTTGTTCTTCGGGCTTTCACCCGGAGATGCAGGAAAGAGGGGTTATTATCCCTCTTCAAAAAGTAGATAGCAAGGATATCAGGAAGTCATCTAGTCCAACCCCCTACTTAAAGGAGGACCAATTCTCAAATTTTTTTTGTCTTAGAATCCTAAATGGCCCCCCTCAAGGATTGAACTCATAACTCTGGATTTAGCAGGCCAATGCTCAAACCACAGAGCTATCCCTCCCCCTTATAAAGCCTTTGTTTAAACAGCGGAAATTGGACAATGTGCCACCACTGCACTATGTGTAGTGTGCTGTCTTAACTACGCTGCTTCTGTATATGACCTTGTGATGTAACTCAGAGTGTTGCGTCAAGTCAAGCCACGGATGATTGTGAATCTTTTTGAGTGCTAAGCTTAACAGGCTTGCTCTTCAGTTCATGCTGCAGCATTTCATGCTTTTTAGCTCCAGAGGTTGCAGGTTCAGTCTCAAGCATTGACCAAGATGGTAGTTGCGACAGTTAGATCGTATCACTTAAGCAGGAGGGTACTTGGAATGCATATCTGCATTGACGTAGGCTTGGCTAGAGCTTTTTGGAAAATGGGATTTCCAGTCAGTGGATAATTATGCTATTTGAACATTTGCTTTCATTCTGTAACAGGCCAAAAGGTCAAAATAACAAAACAGGTTCAGAATCATAGAAGATTAGGGTTGGAAGAGACCTCAGGAGGTCATCTAGTCCAACCCCCTGCTCAAAGCAGGACCAACCCCAACTAAATCATCTCAACCAGGGCTTTGTCAAGCCACGCCTTAAAAATCTCTAAAGATGGCGATTCCACCACCTCCCTAGGTAACCCATTCCAGTGCTTCACCACCAGAAGTGTCCAAGTTCTGAAAAATTTCAGCTGGGGCATATCGAAATGGAAAAAGTTGACATTTTTGAGAGTTTTGCTTCGAATTTCCCATTGAAAAATCAGAAAATTTCCTTGAAACTGACATTTTCCTGAAAGAAATGTTGATTTCGATAAAACCCTATATTTCAGCAGGAAAACTTCTGGGTCAAACCATGTTAAACCGCTCTCATGTTGGCACTGTAATAGGCATCACTAGTCCCTGAGTCACCACTGGTCCAGAATAGTGTTAGAGTAAGAACAATTTCAATTCCTTTTGCATGGGCAAGGCTCTATTAGGTGAGAGATCAAAAGCTGTATAAAACCAGACAATGTTGTAATACAACAGGAATCTTAGTCCAGCTGTTTGGACCTGCAACTTCCAAAATTTGTCCATTTAGGCTCTACGAAAACCTGAAGTTTAGAGTTGGTCATGTGAAGGGCATGCAGTAACGCCACACCTAAAGTCATCCTGGTTAACCTTGTTTTGTTGTTATGTTGCTGATCAATTCGAGAACATGCTCGTTTAAAGTTTCACAATGTTCCCTTATAACATTGTTTAGCAGCCACCTGCTTTGTCCACTGCTTGCAGAAAGAGCAGCCCGTTGGAGCGAGCTGGTGGGTGCTTGAAACCAGGGTGAGCCGGCAGCCCCCCTATCAGCTCTACTAAGTTCCCTGTGCGGCAGCCGCCCAGCAGGCTATCAATTGCCTGGCAGTTCAGCTGTCCCTCCCCCCATTGCCATGTGCTGCTCCTGTCCTCTGCCTTGGAGCTGCTCCCGGGAGCCTCCTGCTTGCTGTGCAGAGGTGGGGAGAAGAGGGGTGCCGATGTCAGGGTGTTCCCCTCCCCCCGCCCCTGCCCCTGCTCCTGCTCCTGTACCCCATCTCCACAGAGCAGGGTGGGACACGGCAGGGCTCAGGATGGAGGGAGCTGGCTGATCAACTTGCTGATCTACTTAAAAAGGCAATGTACTTAGAGTGGGGTCAGTGTACTTAAAGGGGAAATGCACATCTCTCTCACACACGGTGTGTGTCTCTGTTTCTCTCTGCCATGCTGTCGCCCCTCCCTCCATTCCTGCTGCCTTGTAGCGTGTGAGGCTACATTAAAAATGTGTTAACCCCGGAGGGCTCAGCGAGTGCTAGTTCATCATTTAGCAGTAAGGCATTCCTGGGAAATATCCCACCCTCTGACTTCACCACCTCAACCAAGCTTCACAATCATCAGTGCTGTGTACAGTGTTAAATTGTTTGTTTAAAACTTATCCTGTGTATACGTGTGTGTATATATATAAAATATAGTCTTTTGTCTGGCGAAAAAAAATTCCCTGGAACCTAACCCACCCACCCCCTCATTTACGTTAATTCTTATGGGGAAATTGGATTCACTTAACATCGTTTCGCTTAAAGTCGCATTTTCCAGGAACAGAACTACAACATAAAGCGAGGAGTTACTGTATTTACAGTCTGCTCCAGATGTAAGCAAATAAGTTGCAAGCAATGAACACACTTTTACAATGTAGTAAACCGGTGCGATGCGCCATTTGTAATGTCACTAAAATGGGAACTGACTGGGTCCAAAAGAGAGTATAAATCTGCAGCTGTTATAATATGGTAGTTCCAGATACTGCCCCACTTGTGATTATTGAATCATAGAATATCAGGGTTGGAAGGGACCTCAAGAGGTCATCTAGTCCAACCCCCTGCTCAAAGCAGGACCAATTCCCAACTAAATCATCCCAGCCAGGGCTTCGTCAAGCCGGGCCTTAAAAACCTCTAAGGAAGGAGATTCTACCACCTCCCTAGGTAACGCATTCCAGTGCTTCACCACCCTCCTAGTGAAATGGTTTTTCCTAATATCCAACCTGGACCTCCCCCACTGCAACTTGAGACCATTACTCCTTGTTCTGTCATCTGCCACCACTGAGAACAGCCGAGCTCCATCCTCTTTGGAACCCCCCTTCAGGTAGTTGAAGGCTGCTATCAAATCCCTCCTCACTCTTCTCTTCTGCAGACTAAACAATCCCAGTTCCCTCAGCCTCTCCTCGTAAGTCATGTGTTCCAGAAGAGTCCATTGTATTCTTCTCAAAAGGATCCTGTGTCTCCCGGCCAAATTGAAGGATAGGTCATTGCATTCTACCCACCTGAAAATTCCTCTGCTGTTATCATTGGCAAAAACAGTCTCCTTCATTGTTGGGTAAGGTTGCTTGTGTGCTATAGAACAGCTGCCCTGATCTATGCCAGAGGTGGTAGCATTCCAGTGGCGGGCGAAATCAATCTGGTTTGGCAAACGCTTTGTGATATGATAAATGATCCCAAGATAGAAATTGTAAAGTATTATTATTTAAGGCCAAAACAAGGCCCATTACCAGCATTACTAGCTCCCTCTTGGAGTTGCTTAACGTGCGCCATGAATCTAAGTAAAAGTGGTCTCCCTCTGCCGCTCAACATGTCTGCCAAATCTCAGTGGCCCACTCGGTTTCCTTCAGCAGACTTCTGGGACCTGACCCAAAGCTCACTGACATCAGTGGGAGTCTTTTCAATGGGATTTGGATCAGGGCCCTGGGCACACACAATGCAGAGCACAGGCAATGGAAGATCATCGTGTGCCAAATGCTAAATTATGCATGATGTGGAACTTTCAGCATTCGGAAAAACAATGGAGCTGATACACATCAGTTCAGTGTGCTGCCTCAAGAATTAAGGCTCTGAGGCTCATTAATAATAATGGGAGTTCAGTGCTACATCTTGCGGGTCACAGTGAAAACAGACTCTTCCCACGCCTGACCAGCTGATCTAATTAGGACACTACATCTGAAGGTACTGATTCCGGGAATAAACGTGGTTTCAGCAAATAATCTAATGAGGTTTATAACCTAGCAGTATATACTGCCCATACGCTAAAAGAACCCATTTAAGCTGATGTCTGCCCTATCCCAGCACTGACAGGGAATTTCCCCCAGATTCAGAAATACAGTTTCGGGTGGGATCATCAAAAATAATGGTGGAACGTCCGAGATCCTCTGAGTTTTGCCCAGCAGGTGTCTGAAGGAAGAAGTAATTGGTTGTACTGAAAAGTTTTCGGAGAGTGGGGTTTTAAAATTGTTGTATTTTATTGCAAAGCAGAATAAAGGCAAAAAATCCATAAAGATGGACCATGATCATGTAACAAACCTTGGCTGTTGACACTATAGCCAGCACTGGGGCGTGAACCAAGAACCAAAACCACAGATCCTTCCTGACTTCTTGATCTGAAGGAGAGCTCCCTTCACAGAGGGCTGTATAGTCACTGGGACCAGCCACTAAGATCACATGCACTTGGCCAGAGCATTCAGACAACATGTTTAGAGTGACCTTTTTGTATATGTCCCCCATTCCACCTCTTATGTTTATAACTTGCTCTTCCAGATGGTGCTTCAAATGACCAACCTCTCCCCATTCAACTTGGAATGAATACCAGGAACGATGAAGGCTTGGGCTATGTGCGGACTGGATGGTCACATCTGGCTGAAAATCGATGCATCTATCAATGAATCGATACAAACACCATTCAATCCCTCATTAAAGCTCATTCAACCCTAAACCTCATTGGCAATTATCCACCATAAAGTGAGAGAGAGGAGTGCATGGACAACAGAGAAGAACCTGGACCTTCATCTAATCTTCTGGCCCCGTAGAGATTTGAACAGGATTATCTGTCTACTTGCAAAGCGAGTGCTTCTAGGAGCCAGCATGGTGTCTTCGTCTGCACTTTTGTACAGCTACCATCTTACTGACGGTGCTCAGCAAACCGTACCGGTCCTACACTGGGAGCCCCGATAATCATGGACCGATGGATGTTACAACCGCAGTATAACAATTTCAACAGTAGCAAGTGCTGGGAAACTAACCAGGCAGTGCTTCTGGGAAAGTGAAGTCAATGGCAAAACTCCTTTTGACTTGGATGGAAATAGAGTCGGGCCCTTCGTTTTCATTCTTTGCATTTGCTTTGATTTTGCATCTGGTGGCAATGAACATAAAGGGGCACATCCTCAGGCCCCAGTAAGTCACGTTTGCATGGCTGCAGCAGGGCAAAGGGGACTTAAAGCAGCGGCTGTGAATTTTATTGGCAAGGGTGGGTTGGATGAGGTTACTCCCTGGGAGGGCTGCTAGATGAGCAGGTGGCAACGTTATTGTACAGCTCCCTCTATGGCTTCGGTCAAGCCTCATGGATCAGAGAGCTGGAGGTGGATATATGCTCACAGAGACATATGTCAATTTCACCAGCTGGCCAGCAGCTCCTTCCTGTGGTGGGTTGCAGGGGGTTACATCAGGCCAGACCCTGAACACAGAGCCATTCCTGGCTTTCAGGGACACACAATTATTTTATTTTCCTGTAGTTATTTTAAAAGCCAAGGCTGTGTTGTTCGTCTCTAAGCGCTACCAGCCGCAATTATCTGCAACTGCAAAATGGCACTTGTAAAAATGCTGTCACCAAATCGGAGGCTGCTTCTGAAAATCAGCACCCTCCTGTGCATTTCATTCACACCCAGCGTCTTCTCTGGGTAAAGGTAAGTTCATTCAGTTCCAGAATATACTGCTGGGGATTGAGGGTCAGACAGTAATGTGCCTCTCCCTCACCATTCTTATTTGTCCTGTCTAATATGTTGGCATTTAACTTCAAAAGCAGGTGGGAAAGTTTGCAGTCTTCATTTGTCTGCAGTGAAGTAATTCTGTGCAACAATACATTGGTGCTTGTGAGCCACTCCCCATACCCTTCAAACAAACTCCTCCCCTCAACTGCAATTTTAACTTAACAATAAGGAAATGAACCTGAAGCAACTCTGTATTTGCAATGCCGTCTGCCTGGTTGCAGATACAGCACGAAGATTCTGCATGCGGTTGTTGGAAGGAGACGCTTTGCCGCCGGTTGTTAGTATGGAATCTGTGTGCGAGCTGAGCACCATTATATGTGGAAGTGAAGGGGAAAATCTCTGATACTTTCCCATTAGCTCAGCTCTTTTCTGCTCTGGCGAGCCGGACTTGTCATTAAACTTGATACAAAAGCCCATATTCAAAATCACTTCTGGTTTGATGTTATTTTTTCTCCTGTGAATTTGTCACTCTTTTTTTGTCATTGATTTTTTTTTTATTGGAAACTTTTCAGAGAGGAAAGAATCAAAATACATTTTTAAAAACCTGCTTCACCAACACAACCAGGCAGATGCATCCCACATGTTGAAAAGCTCCGTATCTGCACCTGCTCATTCTCCGAATCCTCACATCCCTACCCATCCTCCCCTACCCCAGATAAACGGAGTAGGTTCGCTAGAAAAATATGACCTTCGCTTCCATGCTGGCGGTGTGAGAGCCAGGATACAATTGCTATGGAGGTCACACCACACACAAAGTAATTTTCTTAAAAAGGCCTCTTCAAGGAATCCATTTGTGTTGTGGTGTCTTACTGAGCTGTCTCGGTTGGCGTGCCATGCAGTGATAGGTAGCCATGCCTCTCGCGTCAGCGGTGGGGGATTGTTGCCATCCATAGGAAGGTGGCAATCAATCTCGTGAGTCCCCAAAATAGTATTTCACCAGTTCCCATGTCCGGTGCTATTGCTTGTTTCCCTTCCCTTTTATAGAGGAAGTCAAAGCTCTGAAGAAAAGGTGCTAGGCAGTATAGCCCACTCCAGTCTGCAAAGGAGAGCCAGAGAAGCAGGAGGAGGAAGCCACTTCCAGCTCTAGTCCTTCCAACCCTTTGGTAGGCCCAGACCCCACTTCTGCTTGGGGCTGCCTGTCCATGAGCATCCCATAGATGCAGGTGAGTTTTTGGATGCACCAGGAAATGCCGAGCTGCGAAGGAGAAGAGAGGACAGAAGAGAGTGACAGGGAGCCAGACAAACAAGTCCTTTGTGAATGAGGAGGGAGAAAATCTGACCTGGAAATAGAAATCCCTCCCCTTGGTCAGGATACCAGCACCTCCACTTCCTTTATTCACCAACAGGACGACCTCCTCAGCTAAAACTAACCTGCAGTCAATGGCAGTAGTAGGAAGCGGGCTACGAAAAACACTGATTGTGCTCAGTTTGCTGCCTGGGTGCATAGTTGGGGAAGGGTACAATGGCCGTTGTACCCCACATGCATCAGCAGGGCACAGTCTAAGTCCCTTCTAGCTAGGCCTGGTTGGGAATTTAAAAAAAAATTGTTTTTCTTCAGAAAATGCCAATTTTAATAAATTTCCAGATATGAAAAAAATTGATTTTTTTTTAATTGTCAAAAGTCCCATTTTGACATTTTCAGAACGAAACAATTTTTCATTTTCTGGTTCAAAACGCATTTTTGTTTTGACATTTTAGTGAATGTATACTTGTTTGAACAAAAAAAAAGGTTAACATTTTAAAAAAGACAGAAATCAAAATGAAACGTTTTGAAATTACCCGATCCAACTTTTTTCCGATGAGCAGTTTGCAAACAGTTTTGAGATTTCAACTTTTCATCCTCATTTAAGACGGGAAATTGCAAAATCTCCAGCTCTCGCAGGCTGGGAAAACAGTTTCCCACCCAGCTGTGCTCTGAGCCCCCACAGCGGCACTAGCTACCCCAGTGGGGCCAGGAAACAGGCAGGCATGTCTTTCCCTCTCTACATACCTGCCCAACTGAGCCTTAAACTCACAATCATATTGATACCTAACTTGGTTCTAACTGAGGGATGGCCTGTCTGTACCAGTGTCACTGCCCTACAGAAAGGAGTAAGCAAGCAAGACTTTCTTCCTTTCTATGTCCCACTTGTCACTGCTGCAGGCCAATGGGGTATGGTAACATTTTTCCCACTTCACTCAGCCTGTAAACGCCTCAGGGCTGGAACAGTGTCCTCCTATATGTTTGCAAGCATCTAACATAATGGGACCCCGATTCTGTTTGAGACCTCTGTGTTTTACAGCAATCTAAATATTAAATATCTACCACCAATTAAAAACAGGGAGGGAAAGCAATGCTAAGATCGCCAGACAGACTGATCTGATGCTAGAGAAGGGCTATTCTTAAATGGGTGGATCTAACTCAAGTGATCTTTGTTTTCTTACGCCAGTTCAGGAACCAAGGACCGTACATGCTAGTTTAATACCTGTTTGCTGGGATCTGCACCCTGGTGTTCTTTTTCTGGGTATTTTTAAGAAGCAAGAATAAAAATTATAGTATTTATTTGGTTGGGGAACCTATTTTAAGAATGATGTGGACTTTGCAAAAATAAAGATCATAGAAACAGGTCAAAATCTGGGTGGATAAATCTTGCCCCTTTAATCAACCCAAACTAACATTGTGACCAGCCTAAAAATATATGCGAGGACTAAGATCATAGTTTCCATTCTCAAAGGGAAATATTTGCAGCACGGGCTGCCAGGAGAACTCAGTGTACAAATATAGAGATGTTGAGCCGGAGATATTTCTCACAGTGGAAAACGCTCTCCCAGGAGAGTTCCCATTGTAAATGTTTTCATAACCTTGTGTACCAATTAGACGTTCTTGTCTGGTTGCGTCTCCTGACTGATCTGCTTGGTATCAGCCTAATGGATCTCTACGGTAGAATCGCTGTCATGAATAAAAACGAAGGCAGGGTCAGTTATCAGGGGAATCGGCAGCCCGGACTAGAAAGATCATGGGGCTAGAAAAAAATCTTTTGTATTATTCTTAGAAGCCCTTTTGCTCCCGATGAAAAGGAAATTGTAGACAATGGAAAGCGGTGGGGAGATTGGGGGGTTTGGTTGGTTTGTTTACCATGAACTCTATAAATTGTGAAGTTCTATTCTCGCCTGGGAAAGTCAGGGTGCATTTTATCCTGACGTTAGGGGAGCATTCAGCATTGCAGGCCGTTTTCCAGGAGGAGCCTTTAGCTTCACACTTCTCTACTTACCTTGCCCATCACAGCCTGGGTTTAACTATCTGGAGGTGTGGCAAAGCCCACCTTTTCCCTCAAAGGGGGCCTGAGGGAGGCAACAGATTGTTTTGTCTTCATTGTAGGCCAGATCCTGACACCCTTTATCATAGGCGCTGGAAGTAGGGGCGCGGGGGATACTGCAGCACCCCCAGATTTCACACAGGGCTCCGCGCCTGCCCCCAGTGTGGCCCCAGCCTTGGCCTCCTTACCCCTCTGCATCCCCCTCTCCCGGAGCCATGGCCCTGCTCCTGACCCCAGCTCCAGGAAGCACCGGGGGGAGGGATGGACAGGGGCAAGAGGAGGCCCAAGGTAAAAAGTTTAGGGAACACTGCTTTACAGCTGGTGAGTGTCTATTTATTTATCCGTCGCGTGGGGAGGAACAGTTTCTTTCTGCTGTATAACTGGCTTAAATATAGGTACCGTGCCGGCATGGGCACTTGACGAGCTGGGAATCTGTACCCAATTATGAATTCTGGAACAGTGGTTCTCAACCTCCTGGGGCTCACGGCCCATTTGCAAACCTTGATAGCCTGTCGCAACCCAGTAAAGAGCTTCAGCGCAAGAAACAGTTGGCTCACTAAATATTTCGTACCCATGGCATATAACAGACACATTAATATAATAAGTACACTGGGAATACCATACTGGCGGCTGCGGTTCCTGTCCCTCGGAGCTGGCAGAACTCAGCTCCTGCTCTAAGAGTTCTGATTTAGCGCCGCAGCACGGCTCAGGTTTGGCCAGGCCAAGTTTGTGTGAGTGTTTTTGTGATCTGGTGCCCAGGATCGCAGCACTACTCCCTCAGATTTGGGCCTCTATTTACTGAGCACCAGAGGCATAGATTCCTAGAAGTTAAGGCCAGAGGGAACCATTAGAGGATCTGGTCTGGCCTCCTGAACAGAAGGAGGATGCACAGTCCTGGATAATACATAATGGTCTCTGCCCCAGGTAGCTTTCGGTTCAGGCTGGACAGATAGAATGGGAGTTACACACAGGGCCGGCTCCAGGCACCAGCCCACCAAGCATGTGCTTGGGGCGGCACCTGGAGGGGGGCGGCGCGGCGCTCCGGCCCGAGAGCGGAGCAGCGACTGGGCTCTCCACCCTCCTCCCGGCGCTCCGGCCGCCGGGGAGAGCAGAGCCACGTCCGGGCTTGCTGCCCTCCCCCCGGCGCTCTGGCTGCCCGGGAGAGCGGAGCCCCGGCCGGGCTCTCCACCCTCCTCCCGGCGCTCCGGCCGCCGGGGAGAGCGGGCCCGCGGCCGGGCTCGGCGCCCTACCCTGCCGCGCTCCCCGCGGGGGCGGCGGGAGGCTTTTTTGCCTGGGGCGGCAAAAAAGCCAGAGCCGGCCCTGGTTACACAAAACCCCAGATGATCAGATATTGAAGGGACCGGTCGCAAAGCAGTGTAGATGTATTTACAAAATAGGTATGCAGGCGTATAACTAATATACACCCAGGTGTATTGGGGCTTAATCCTTTCTGGCAGGAGTGGCTTTCCCATAGCGATTTGAATGACAGGGCGGTGTCTGATAAAAACAAGAAGACTGATCCACGCAGTTGACTTTGCTTAATTAGCCAGCATCTGAATCATTGTGTGATTGCCATGACTGGTGCTCCAGACGGGGAATCATAACAGGCAATCTTGCTTTTTATTAGAGTAGTGGAAGAAGGCACCATGTGACTTGCCCATGGTGCTATTGATCAGTTTATCACATCTGTGTGTTTGCATTTGCTTGGCATTGATTTTCAGCTCTTTGCAAATTAGCAGGCTCACATGCTTGGAAAGGCCCTTCTTTTCCTTGACGCACAATGATTACTGTGGCTTCTGTGATGGGGTGTACCAGGCCTTTGTGACTGCCAATAGGAAGCCCTCAGTCTTACTATACCCTGCCCCAAGCAGCAGCAATGTGGGAGGAAAGGAGTAGTGAAGGTGGGTCCTCCAGACCTGCCTACTGAGGGCTTTCTGGATAGCTATCTTGGAAACTACAGAGTCCTGGTCCTCCAAGAGCTAGAAGGGCTAACAACAGCCAATCAGAACCCAGCAGGCTCAGATAAAAGGAGCTGCAGGGGCTGAGCAATGCAGTCCCTGGCTGGGACTGGAAGAGCAGGGGTGGATGTTACTCTCTGATCACAGGTGCCTGAGGATGGGCCAGGGTTTATCTCCCACTGCACTGGCACAGCTGGGTTTGTAGGGAGAGAGGTAGCTGAGAGCTTTGGCCCTGAGCTAAGAGAAAGGGGCCTAGTGGGAAGAGGCCCAGGGAAATAGCAGCATCAGGTTGAATCGAGCACCATGTGGCTGCCTTCCTTAACACTGTTATATCCTTTAGCCAGTTATCAGTTGTCAGTCACGGATGTGGGCTGAAATAACAAGGATCGTGCCTTTGTACAAAACCAACAAAGAGTCTGGTGGCACCTTAAAGACTAACAGATTTATTTGGGCATAAGCTTTCGTGAGTAAAAACCTCACTTCTTCGGATGCATAGAGTGAAAG
>NC_048308.1:3989026-4006604 GCF_013100865.1 Trachemys scripta elegans | reverse complement strand
TGGGAGTGGCTGGCTCACTACAGAAGCAGCTTTTCCTCTCCTGGAATTGACACCTCCTCATCTATTATTGGGAGTGGACTACATCCACCCTGATTGAATTGGCCTTGTCAACACTGGTTCGCCACTTGTGAAGTAACTCCCTGCTCTCCATGTGTCTGTATATAATGCCTGCATCTGTAGCTTTCACTCTATGCATCCGAAGAAGTGAGGTTTTTACTCACGAAAGCTTATGCCCAAATAAATCTGTTAGTCTTTAAGGTGCCACCAGACTCTTTGTTGTTTTTGTAGATACAGACTAACACGGCTACCCCCTGATACTTGTACAAAACCAGTATCTTTTTGAAGGCAACACAACAAGACAGAAGAGCATGAAGTCTCAGTGCTCCAGCTCTTGGTCCATTTAGACCCCCATCCTCATTGTGCAGTGTCCTGTCTCAAGTCCTGGTTTTACAAGGAGATGCAAGTGGGTGGATGCCCACCCAGTCAATGGAGTTCCAGATGGGCATGCATCACACTGCAGGACCGGGGCTTTCGACTGTCAGTTGTTTGGGGTAGAGATGCATTTGAGGGTCATAACCTGATTGGGACTTTTGGGTGCAACCATATTACAAAAATGAATAATAATGTGGCATGGGATGCAGTGTTAAGTGCCTTAGGCAAGTAGCACAGTGGGTTAACATTTTGATCTCGTATCCCTGTTGACATGTGTTGAAATCTTTGCTAATGTCAGACATGCAAATGTGTCTGGAGGGAACGCCTCCCCTCGTACTGGTAACCGTCTATCCTGTGGCTGTTTGCCTTGGAATGCGTGGATTTACATCTTCCTACTATAAGAGCTAGCCAGCTGGATTACGTGAGTACCACAGTGAATTACAGTAAATCCCTCTTTGTCCTTATCACAAGAGCATTGCATAGCTAACAGCCCTCTGCTGGAGAGGGTGGCCCCGGGCTGGAAAAGCAAGAGAATGAGGTGCATTGGCAAAGCTGTGAGGTGGTCTTATGGCTAAACGAGCCAGGCTACTGGAGGTCTGGGCTGAGGTCCTTTAGCAATGCTGCATGAGGAATCTTATGGTGCGTGAGGAATCTTGCACTGTGTCTATCAGTCCTAAACTCTAATAAGTCTAACAAATTACTCAGGAAATATCAGGGACATGGTGCTGCAGCTCTGTTCAAGTTGTGACCATTGTTAAGACGATCTGCGAAGGACTTTTAAGCATTGGATGGGGGCATTTTGCTGATTCTTGGTGGTGTTTACATACTCCTCAGGTGTTTTCGTGCAAATAGATGCACGCAGTTGCATGCAGCTCATTTTGCAAATCTAGCCCTCCCTCTGTATGGGTCTGCGCTCGTTCAAATTACAGTCTATCCTGGTCTTCCACATCAGAGTCCTTGCTAACTGTGCTCTGCCGCACGCTTCTATCTAGAGCACAAAATAGCGGAGGAAGGTGGAACATTCCAAGCTACAGCCATGGGTCCCTTTGGAAAATGGACACTGGCAGGCTTGGCAAGGGCTGTGGGGCCAACAGAAAAAAGAAAAGGTGAGAAGGGAGGGAAGCATGCAGGGCTATTTCAACACAGGGTTTTTCATAGAATCATAGACTATCAGGGTTGGAAGGGACCTCAAGAGGTCATCTAGTCCAACCCCCTGCTCAAAGCAGGACCAATTCCCAACTAAATCATCCCAGCCAGGGCTTTGTCAAGCCGGGCCTTAAAAACCTTTTGGCGGGTTTTGTTTTGTTTTTCCCTTCAGGAAGGCGATGATGAATTGTAGCTTAGAATAGTGAAGGACATGGCACTTCTGGGATAATGGAGCTCTGTGCGCCACTGCTGGAACATAAAGAGTGAGTGAGAGATACCCAGGTTTATGGTGCTACTCTAGTACTTGAGAGACCCAGGTTCAATTCCCAGCTCTGCCATATACCTCCTGTGTGACCTTAGGCAAATCACTTAGCCTCTCTGTGCCTTAGTTCCATAGCTGTAAAATGGAGGTGAGTTTGCTGCCCTACCTCATAAGAGTGTTCTGAGGATAAATCAATTAAACAAGGTGAAGCTGTCCCCTGCCCCAGTGATAGGAGCCATATAAGTACCTATGCTAGGTTAGAAGGGATGGTAAGGGTCATCTAGTCTAACCCCCTGCCATGCGACAGGTTTTGTTGTGTCTAAACCATCCAAGGCAGACAGCTGTCCAGCCTCCTTTTGAAAACCTCCAGTGAAGAAGCTTCCACATCTTCCCGAGGCGTCTGTTCCATTGTCCTACTGTTCTTACAGTCAGGACATTTTTCCAAGATTTAATCTAAATCTGCTGTGCTGTAGTTTGATCCCATTGCCTCTTGTCCCGCCCTCTGTGGCAAGAGAGAACAACTTTTCTCCATCATTTCTCATGGCAGCCTTTCAAGTATTTGAAGACCGCTATCATGTCCCCCTTAATCTCCTCTTTTCCAAACTAAACATACCCAGTTCCTTTAGCCTTTGCCCCTATGGCTTGCATTCCATCCCTGTGATCATCTCTGTCGCTCGCCTCTGGATCCTTTCCAGTTTCTCTACATCCTTTCTATACCTTGGTGACCAAAACTGAACACAGTACTCCAGCTGCGGCCTAACCAGCGCAGAGTAGAGTGGTACTATCACCTCCCGTGACTTGATGCTATGCCTCTGTTAATGCAATCCAATATTGTGCTTGCTTTTTTTGCAACAGCATCACATTGCCGACTCATGTCGAGGTTGTGATCCACCACAGCTCCCAGATCCTTCTCAGTGCTGCTGCCAAGCCAGTTATCCCCTGTTCTGTATTCATGCATTTGGTTTTTCTTCCTTAAGTGTAGCACCTCACATTTGTCTTTGCTGAATTTCATTTTGTTGTCTATAGCCCAGTTCTCCAATTTATCAAGATCCCTCTGAATTTTAGCTCTATCCTCCAAAGTGTTGGATAGTTAATGTGCTGTGAAAATTCACTGTAGCCTATTTGGGATGGAGAAGGACGTTTGGTCTTGTGGCTGCAGTCTGGGACTCAGGGGAGCTGGGTTAAATGCTTGATTCTGCCACAGCCTTCCCGAGTGACCCTGGGCAAGTCACTTAATCTCTTGCTGCCTCAGTTCCTCATCTGTACAATGGAGACAACAATAATTCCCCACCTCCCAGGGGCGATGTGAGGATAAATATATTAATGTGAGGTGCTCAGATGATGCAGTGATCGTGACCTTGTGTTTAGAGAACTGGAATATTACCAGCTCTGCCACATCTATGGGGAAATGCTCCTCCGAGTGTTTCTTTTATTATAGCAGGCTGACAAAGAGGACCCAGGATCATTAAACCAGTACGTGAAGCTGACAGTTTCATTGCCTAGACTCAGTACTTTCATTCTTTCTTACATGCACTGGGCCAGATTCTGTTCTTTGTCTCGGTGTGAATATGGAGCAATAAAGCCAAAGGAGTTACTCTGAATTCACATCAGTATCACTTAGAGCAGCATTCGGGCCATTGACTTTTTGATAACCCTCCAGCCCCTGTCACTGGGTACATCCTCCATAGGAAAACACCACTTACCTTTTCCAGTTCATTTCAATATTATCAGAAATTGGGAGAACTACCCAGAATATTTTAACTATTTTCTTGAAACAAGGTTTCTAAAGGGACACTGGCATGTAGAATTAGGCCTCCCATCATTTAGATTTTAAGAATAGATGAGAGAAGTGGTTAGGAAACCTAATGTGATTTTTTTTTTTAATTGCCAATGAAAACAGCAGATTTTCTTCAATGGAATCATTTTCTGCAGTGTTGGAAGCATAAGAGGGGCTGAATGAGTGGAAAGTGAAGCTGACTGTAAACAGAAAGTGACCCCAAGCCTGCAAAGCAACATGCAATTAGGAAACAAATAGCATCAGTGGTGTGGAAGGAGTGGTAACAGTAGCCAATGGACTCAGTGGCTGATACGCAGAGGCAGAATCTTTCCTAACACCGCTGTTAGGAACACGGGTCAGGAATTGTTACACAGCTATATCTGGCTAGCTCAGCATTCATTGCACCGTTGTAAATCCTGTACCCGCCCCTCAAAATTAGTTCATTAGAATGAGGCAATACCATTTTCATTGTAATTTATTAGCATCAGCTTAAAAAACCTGGTAATAACTTTCAGGTTATGGTTGTCTCCATTAATCTAGAGCGAAAAAGTGGAGCTAGACAGAGGATACATCCTGAAGGTATAAAAATGGGATGATTTAAGAGCAGTTGAAGAGTCTGCACCTGCTCTCATTGAAGTCGCTGGAAATGTTGCCATTGATTTAAATGGCAATAGGATTGGACTGTGAGACTGCGCCATCTTGTGGCCAGGTATCTAACAGAAAGTAGGCTAAAGAGAGATGTGTGGACAGCTGCAGTTTAGACGCTCTGTGAGTAAGAGTCTCATCACTTAAGCGGTTGATGAAACAGTGAAATAAAAGCCGTGCACTGACTATTCCCTGTTTCCTCATGAATATTACAATGGCTCTGTCTACACTTAGGGCAGTGAGTGGAATACAGGGACTGCAGGCCCCCTAGCATGTGTATAAATAGCAATGCAGACCCTGAGGCACTGCTTAGATGAGTAAAGACACACCAGAACCTTAGGCTAGGTACCTTACACAGCTCTTTATGCCACCCATGTCTACATTGTTAGTTCTGGCACCCCCTATATGCCATTACCAGTGTAGACAAGGCCAAAGAGTCTGGGGGGCTATCAAGGTTTTGGGGCATCCAAATGTCTCGATGTAAAATCCAGTGTTTGATGGGACACTAATATAAATCAGTAACATCTAAGTCTACGATTTAGTCACGGAGGTCGCGGAAGTCACGGAATCTGTGACTTCCAGTGACCTCCATGATTTCAGACTGCGGCGGTTGGGAGCAGCAGGGTCCCCTGCCGCCCATGGGGGCAGGGAGCTGTGGGATACCCTGCTGCCTCTGGGGTTACAGCAGCATTTGAAGTGTAGACATTCCCTAAATGCAGGAAACACATTGTTCCTGATGGATGCCTGCCACAGGCATGCACACCGATTACTGACTCTTCTTTCAGGGATAGCTCAGTGGTTTGAGTATTGGCCTTTTAAACCCAGGGTTGTGAGTTCAATCCTTGAGGGGGCCACTTAGGGATCTGGGACAAAATCAGTACTTGGTCCTGCTAGTGAATGCAGGGGGCTGGGCTCGATGAACTTTCAAGGTCCCTTCCAGTTCTAGGAGATCTCCATTAATTTATTATTTATAACCTGCTGCTCTCAATGCTTTATACAGGTGTGTGTTGTGTGACTCTGACTGTGTAGGTATCTGGCCTGAGTTTGCCTTAGCCTTGAGCCTAGTTGCCGGGAAGAATCACAAACACAAGGGAGATCAAAGCATCTTCGTTGGGCTGAGAAAAAGGAAGGGTCTGAGGGTCTTGTGCAGGTTTTTCCTCCTTCACCTCCCTGCGGATGCAGCTCTCAGAGACATCACAGCACTGCCAGCCCATTCGCAAACACTCCAGGCTGAGACACGGGGTGCGGTGGCTACGTACACTGCCCCAAAGTACAACCTTCTTGCTCTTCCGTTGATAATTAAAGGGAAGCCTGTAGACCCCTGTATGCTGGGAAAGAAGATCACTTCCTCCAGCTTGTCTGACCTCATTTCCACAGCTTGTTTTTTAAATCACTTTCTCCGTTTTGCTAGAGTCTGGTGTTTGAGAAATGGACAAATCCGCTCTGCTTCCTGCTATCGATGAGCTGCTCCTCTGCCATCTTGTTAAGGGGGAAATAGAGGGATGGCCTTCATCTTTTCAGCTACAGCTTCTGTGACCCTTCTGCCAGGAGGAGCCAGCAGCAACCAGGGCCGGGTTCAATATCTAGGGGTTCCTTTCCGTCGATACAACATAGAACTGGCTCGAGCCCCCACCCAGTGACCTGGGACAATTACACACCACCCTGGGCATCTCTGAGAGGCAATACTTCCCCACGCGCAAGCACAGAGTCTGAATGTAGAAAAGAAACTTTTAATAAAAGGAGGAAAGTAACTTGGCATTAATTTGGGAAAACTCCGCAAACAGGGTTCATAAACCTAAACCATGAGCAAAAGGCCCACACCCAAGTAAGTTGGGCAGTATCCTTTTCCCCTCAGGTTCTTAAGTCCAGCAACCCAACAGTCCTTTGAACGTGCCCGTCCCTCAAGTTCAGAGGTGCATCTGCAGAGATCACCTCCCACCCTGGATGGAGGGCGGGTAGAGAGGCACCTTACTTACACCGCTGCTCGGGCACTCGCTCGCTGCCCCTCTCTGCCAGCCACCGTGCCGGCCAATCACTACGCCTCTCTGCGGGGCTCTGCTCTGGCCCTCTCCACCAGCTGCCCTATCACGTGCCTCTCCGCCAGCCACCCTGCTGGCTGCTCGTCGCCAGCTGACTGTCAGTCAACTTCTATTGCCACCGGCCTCTCTGCTGTGATCTCTGCACATCGGTCTTGTAGTAATTTTCAGCTCTTTGCAGGCTGGGCAGAGACACTGCCCCATCTCAAGTGATTTCAGCTCTGACTGAGCGTTTAAAATAACAAAGAGGCGCGTAATGAAGCCTATTAGGTCTTTCTTTGAGCGGGGGGCGGGGAGGGAAGAGAACAGGTTAAACCAGTCCAGGGAGCACCCTTGGGGAGGGTCCACACTGCCTGGCTAGCACATCTGGCCCCATCCCTTTTGTCTTTACAGGGCTCTGGCATTTGAGCCCCTGGCTTAATGAGGTCCTTTCAGCTGAGGGTGACCCCCATAGTTGGGACAGGTTAAGCACAGTTCTGCTCCCCTTTATTCACAATAATGCCAACGTTAGTAACAGCATTTCACTACCCCTGCATTCAGGACAAAAGCGATTTGTAATCCAACGCCAGCCAAAGTTGATCACTTTGAGCAGAACACTGCTCTATCTGCTGGAGTTGGTGTGTTCATGTAAATACAGTTTGCTCTTGAAGTCTCTCCCCCTCCCAGCTAGCTGTCAGGGAAGAATTCGGTAGACCCTGCTTACACTTCTAAAGGGTTTGTTTTGTTTAGGAGAATCCGCCTTATCCACTAGTGAATAATTGGGGCTTCTTTGCCTTCAGTGGAATAATGAGCTAAATGGAGACTGCGCCAAAGTGAGATGCTTTCTGCCACACTCCATGAGCTTTCTAGGGTGGCTAATAGCGTTTCTTGATGCAGATTTATTTCCTCAAATCCCTGCAGAATGCACAGACTCTGCCTAGTGTTAAGCTGACCCGCTGTTGAGATTGGTTTCCATAATATGGTTTAATGTTAAAGTGAAACTGCTTTCAAAACCAATTCAGCATAGCCACACAGGCCGTGCTTTAGTGATGCTGACACTGAAAGTCTGAGGCTCTGGGGGTACGTCTACACTGCAATTGAAAACCCATGGCTGGCCGGTGCCAGCTGACTCGGGCCCATGGGACTCGGGTTAAGGGACTGTTTAATGGCAGTGTAAACACTCAGGCTCAGGCTCTAGACCCTCCCACCTCGCAGGGTCCTAAAGTCCAGGATCCAGCCCAAGCCTGAACATCTACACTGTAATTAAAACAGCCCCTTAGCCCGACCCCCGTGAGCCCAGTCAGCTGGCACAGGTCACCCAGGGTTTTCTAAGTGTAGTGTAGACAGACTCTAAAAGACCTCAGAGATGTATCCCGGGCTTGTCTATGTTTAATTTTCTAGTGAAGCCACCATAAGTGCAGCTCCACCGGTGACATCTCTGGTGGCAGGACATACGCAGATGCTGGCATTTTAACCACAGTGGCATCTAGAGCTGAGCAGGGTTCAGTTTAAGGTCCCTATGTAGGGAAAAACCTCCCTGATTCATGTGCAAAGCTGCTAAGTTGTCCACATTTAAGTCCCTCTTAAGGACCCATTTCCGCCATGCTCACTACAGTGAATTTAGCTGACTGATATAAAAATCCCTCTATGTGGGTCCACTTCCCCTTCCTCTAACCTCTATCTACCTACCTGTCTGTCAGTCCTTAAACTGTGAGCTTTCCTTGGGGGTTGGGCAACCCCTTATTGAATATATGGAAAGCACTCAGTACTTTTTGGAGTTCACATAAACAAATAATAAGAATCAAGATACTGAATATGACTGAAAGGCCATGTGAGTTGTGTGTCCTGGAATCACAGTTCATCTAACCAAGGAGGCATTGATTAAAGAAAACGGCCACAAACAGGCTTCAACATAGTTCAACCTCCAGCTGTGTCTCCTCTGTTTAACAGAGACCCCATCCTTGACATGTTTTTAAATGCCAAGAGGACTGAGCATACTGATGTAGCAAGGAATTCCTTCCTGTATTGGGAACTAACTTGGGAACTTCCTGCATTCTGAATCTCCGCAAATGTTCAAAAAAATCTGCACAATGTTTCTTGAATTTTTTTAACCTCTTTAGAGACTCAATTTGCAGCAACACAGGCATGAGATCTTGTACCAGCTGTTAGCTAACAGTCTGATCTTCAAAATGTTCCTACTTCTTATTGTAAATTCCCATAAAGTCAATCCAATAGCCGCAGGAGCAGCTCTCAGTATACTTGACATGATATATATGATATTAGTGCTTGCTTTTTGCAAATTTAGAACCCTCTTGAAATCATGGGGTTTAGATTTAGAATGGATCTGCAACCATTTGTAAATTTGAGAGTGCTGGCGACATGTAAATTCTAGGCGACTGTTCAGATAACATTAGTCTTCTTAATGTTCTAGAAGTTCAACAATGACTATAAGATCAAGAATCTTTCTTTTTTGCAAAGCATGGGCTGTAGTTTTCATTATACTTCCATTTGGTAAACAATGGTTTATCTTTAGTGAGAAATGTTTTGTGATGGTTTATCTTTAACAGAAAATGTTTCTGTGAAAATCTAAGTTGTGCAAAACCCAAGATGTAGAATCACAGAAAACCATCTAGTCTGACCCCCTGCTCAAAGCAGGACCAATCCCTAACTAAACCCCAAATGGCCCCCTCAAGGACTGAGCTCACAACCTTGCGTTAAGGAGGCCAATGCTCAAACCACTGAGCTATCCCTCCTCCCAGTCTGTACCCCTTTCACTTGCTAGACCTGGCTAGGACCAGATTGAAGAAGTTGAAGGGTATGTGAGGGCACACACAACCTGTTTCTCAGGCAGCACAGAGATTGTGGCACAGTCAAAGGCATTTGATACAGTACATAGAAGTCCCATTGATTTCAGTGGGACTACTCACGGGGTTAAAGTTACTCAGAGGCATGAGTGTCCAGACAACTGAGGACAGGAGGTTAACTCTGAATGTGACCGATCTAACATGAGTTCCTGTATGACACAGAAGTGCTAAAGCCATGTTGCAACCGTCTCACTAGCGCAATTAAGAAGCTGTTTAAAATGTTCTATTGTCTTTAGTGCTCCTATGGGAAGGAACTTGAGTCTATCAGCGACCGTTATTTTTATTTCCTGTTGCAAGAACATCAAAACGAGCAAAAACAAAGGCAAGGTTGCCAGGAGATAGCATAGTGTGTGGGTTTTCTCTCAACACAAGATGGCAGCTGCATCCAGGAGTTGAGACTTTTCTCCATTTTAAAGGTGTGACACACAGAAAATAAGTCTGAACAAGTTAGATGCCCGATGTCTCTGAAAATGTATGTCCCACTGCAGGGGGTCAAGGTGAAAGTGACAAGTTTCTAGCAGAGGCTTCAATATTTACTGGTGAGAACGCATCAATAGCCCCCACAATCAGCTTTCAGCAGAACATTTTACACAGCAGGCCGGTAAGGAGCTAACGCAACATCAATGGTCAATTACTGCTTGGAGGCCCTAAATCCACGAGGACAATCTAGGGCTTGGAGCTTGTATTTCCCGAGCTAGCAATTGAGGCAGGAGCATGAAAATGAAACCAACTAGGCTTAGAGTAAATACAAACAATTACTGTGTTTTACCCGCCTGTTATCCCAACGGTACTTGGTATTTAAAGAATTTAACGTTTAATTACATTTTGGCTTTTGGTACATTGGCTAGTCAGTCACCTGTGAAGTAACGCATCTGAGAGGGTTCGAACTCATTTAAAATACTCCAAAGCTAAGATCGCTGAAGCGTGTGATGCGCGCTCTGTATTTTGATGAGCTATAGTATACTGTATGGAATTACTTATCTATTCAGTAAACAGTGCTCACAGTTCACCTGCAGGATTCTCGTGGACCTCTCTGAAAAGGTCTTGCTATCCATTGCATTTTTTATAACTATAAACACAGGAGAATTGCTTACATAGCAGTCATAACTGTAAACGCTTCCTTACCCCCATAGGGTTTTTCTGAGGATAAATAGATTTAAAATATTATGAGGTTCTCAGATATAACAGTAACGAGGGGGGGCCATATAAATATCTAAAATACACTGATGTAGGCAGATGTAAAGATGTGAAGTCCGTAGGGTTTTTGTGGATTTCGGAGAGTCCAACTTATTGTGTGATTTAGGGCTCAATCCTGCAAAGAGCTGAGCGTTCTAGTCCTGCTCCAGCAAAGCACTAAAGCACATGCTTAACTTTAATCCCATGACTAGGTCCATGGACTTCAAAGCAAGTCTCGCTGGACATTGACCAAACTGGAAGATCAATACAGGGGGTGAGGTAGATATGCTGGAGGGTAGGGATAGGGTCCAGAGTGACCTAGACAAATTGGAGGATTGGGCCAAAAGAAATCTGATGAGGTTCAACAAGGACAAGTGCAAAGTCCTGCAGTTAGGACGGAAGAATCCCACGCACTCAGGGCCGGCTCCAGGCACCAGCTTAAAAAGTAGGTGCTTGGGGCGGCCAAGGGAGAGGGGCGGCACGTGCGGCAATTCGGGGGCGGCAGGTCCCTCACTCCCTCTAGGAGCGAAGGACCTGTCGCTGAACTACCACCGCCGATCGTGGCTTTTTTTTTGCTTGGGGCTGCAGAAATGCTGGAGCCGGCCCTGCATGCACCGCTACAGGCTGGGGACCGACTGGCTAAGCGGCAGTTCTGCAGAAAAGGACCTGGGGGATTACAGTGGATGAGAAACTGGATATGAGTCAACGATGTGCCCTTGTTGCCAAGAAAGCTAATGGCATATTGGGCTGCATTACTAGGAGCACTGCCAGCAAATTGAAGGAAGTGATTATTCCCCTCTATTCGGCACTGGTGAGGCCTATTCTGGAGTATTGCATCCAATTTTGGGCTCCCCACTACAGAAAGGATGTGGACAAATAGGAGAGAGTCCAGAGGAGGGCAACTAAACTAATTAGGGGGTTGGGGCACATGACTTATGAGAGGCTGAGGGAACTGTGGTTATTTAGTCTGCAGAAGAGAAGAATGAGGGGGGATTTGATAACAGCCTTCAACTATCTGAAGGGAGGTTCCCAGGAGGATGGAGCTCGGCTGTTCTCAGTGGTGGCAGATGACAAAACAAGGAGCAATGGTCTCAAGTTGCAGTGGGGGAGGTCTGGAATGGATATTAAGAAAAATATTTCACTAGGAGGGTGGTGAAGCACTGGAATGGGCTACGTAGGGAGGTGGAGGAATCTCCATCCTCAGAGGTTTTTACAGCCTGGCTTGACAAAGCCCTGGCTGGGATGATTTAGTTGGGGATTGGTCCTGCTTTGAGCAGGGGGTTGGACTAGATGACCTCCTGAGGTCTCTTCCAACCCTAATCTTCTATGATTCTATGATAATAGATTGGGCCAGATGCTCAGTTTGTGTGAGTATCGTTTGAATGACCTCAGTTGAGCTCCACTGATTTATATCGCCTGAGGATCTGGCCTTTTTTTTATTATTATTATTGATATCATTCTCTTCCAGTTTTCTGTGATCAGCATTCCTCTGAGTAGCTTTCCTTACAGGCTTCTGTTCTGGACGGTTGATGGACATGATTTTAAAAGGTGCCTTGTAGAATCAAATTTCCGTGACTGAGGTTCAATAACACACTGTAGCGAGGCGGTCACGCAGCTCCGGCTCAGAAAGGGTAAAAAGCCGGCCCTTGAAGAGGGCTGGGGCTGAGAGCCAATCAGGAAGAGGTGGGAGGCAGCCAATCAGAGCTGGCCAAGCCGGTATAAAAGAGAGCAGACCAGAAGGGGTAGTCAGTCTCTCTCCAGCCTTGGAGAGAGATGGACCTGTCTGCCTGAAAGAGCAAAGAGTACCTTGGACAGCGCAGTGCTGGGGAAGGGCAGGAGGAGCTGGGGAAGCTCCAGCCTGGCAAACCCCCAGGCAGGGGCCTTGCTGTCAGGGCCGGAAGAGGTATGAGGACTGTGGGGAAGGAGCCAGGGAAGAAAGAGGCAGCAGGTCCAACCCCCTGGCCGATGATGAGTGGGCCACTTCAGCCTGCAGTTTGCCCATGAGGGAAGGGGCTAGATGAAGACTGGCAGTGGGTCACTGAGGTGAGGTGGGCTTAAGGGATTGGGGTTCCCTGGGGGGGGAGGACACTGAGTGTGGGGGCATTGCTGTGGGGCAGTACCCAGGAGAAGGGGCACCATGGGCCAGTGAGTGACGTGGGGTCAGAAATATTATAAGGGGTGGAGATTGGTGTCTCCCTACTGGTATCTGCTTCCTACTCAGTCAGCAGGAGGCGCTCTGAGGCTGGGATGAGCTAATTCCTGGAGTGACCAGCAGGAGGTGTCGTGGCGGTGAGTGCGTGCCGTGCTCTACACACCCTAGCAATTGGTTTCTCCTTCTCCTGATCTGCTCACCCTGTAATGTTTTATTTAACATTAAGGACCCAGACTCGATTGAGTTACCCATATAGAACTATTATGGCTGTCTTTGAGCAGATGCTCTAAAAATGGAGTAGGCCGGGGCAATTTTCCCCATGCCTCTCCCCTGCCCTGCCGTGTGGGAGGCAACTGTAATTTGGCTGCAGGTACTGATGGAAGAGATGGGGCACTAGCACTGCCTGCGGGAATCGGAATCGTCAAGCGGCATTGAGGGTGTGGCCACAGCCCTGACCCCGCCTTCCCACACACCTTCATGAGAGCACTGTATGGAGCGCAGACAGACCTAAGCCACCTGAAATAGGCCAGTGCCTGGGAAGCAATCCTGCCTTCCATATCTGCCTTATTACCTGCATCTATCCCCTTAATTTGTAATTGCTACAGATTTGAACCACCACTGAAATTCTAGGGCTGGTTATTACACTCTGACCCTCCTAAACAAATCCTGTCACTTACATTTAAGGGGTGTCTGTTATTCTTCCCCTCCTGTCCTAAAGTCCTGGGTAGTGATGCTGGTGCAGAATGCCTCCGGAGGCAGCTGCATTTCCATTGTGGGTGAAGTGATCAATACACGCACACGGGCCCAGCTTCCTGGTGACTGATCTCCGGATAGCTGCACAGTGTCTGCTCAGACTGCAAAGCAAGTTGGGATCTATTTCCTGCAGTTGACGGGTGCTATATCCCTGTAACCTGTGCTTACTAGTATCCACAACCTGTTCCATTTGCTTCACCCGTCTTTTTTTTCTTGGGTCCAATCTCAGCATTGTGCTTGTCGGCGCAAATGGTTGTTTGTTTAATCTGATCACTGTTTATTTTCAGTTGTCCGGAGGAAAAAGCCTCTCCTATCCCCAGTACTACAGTACATATATTCTTGCTTTGGGGCTTGGCTTTGCAACAGAAATCTCGTGCTCAGGCATATAGCCACCAACAGGCTGGAAAAGATGGAAAGCATATAAACGGAGGAGAGAAGTGTATAAAAACTCCAAGCAAGGGGGGATATGAGCAAAGGAAACTCTTGAAATGATGCCAAGGAGGAATCGAACTGGTACAGGGTGACTTTTAAATCTTTTTCTTCGCCATCTGTGAGATTTGATAGTAACGTTATTGCTTTCCCATTTAGCCCCACCAATGGGAAAAGAGCACATAGGCAGGGTATGTTTTTCAAAGCACCTCTTTGGGGTTATTTTTGGGTAGGTGGCGATTTAACTCTTTCATTGCCTTCCTACAAAGCCCCTTGGTTGAAAGCACATTTATTTTCACCCTCTTTGATGGACGGTGTGTCTGGCCAACGGTTCCCCTCCAAGGAAAGGAGAGAGTGAAAGCTCTCTTCGAAGCACACTTCATTACAAGCCTCTCGTGTTCCTGCCACCGCTCTGTGGCTCTTTTTAATGGCACAAAGCAGTTGAAAAGAAACAGCCCAGGCTTTCAGAGCATCTTTCAAAACCATATCAAAAGTTCTGCATTGGGACAGGGTGGCAGTTCTTTCTAAGTGCCTATCTATCTATTCTGTTTGTTCCTAAGGCAGGCATTCATCCTTTATTTTTTTTAAAGGATGTTGGTTCAACTTTTGAACAACAAAGTTCACTGGAGAACGGCAACTCCGCTGCCCTCCCTCCCCACCCCAAAGTCTCAGAGCTCCCCGTTCAAGAGAAAAGTTTGCTTGAGGAGAAAAGTTCTGTTCTTCTTTGAACGATCCCGTCATGAAGGCCAGTGTGGAGTTTGATTCAGCTGAGGTTTTTTTCTCTGTTCTCCTTGGGGAGGAAGGAATGTCTCAAGGGTGTGGCAATGGGAACAGGTCTTCTAGTTGTTCCCTTCCGGGTCACTGGTTCAAATCAGGACCAGCTGTTGCCCCTGCTGAGCGTTTGGTAGCTGATCTGAAATGAGTTGGGCAGTTTGCCTTCTCACGGACAGGTGTCCACAAACCACCACAACAATAGGCACATCTGTTAAACCCCTCAGGAGAGAGGCTCAGGGATCAATGAGGCTGGAGGCTAGACTGTAAACCCCTCGCTTCAGCAAGGGGGTCCCTCCAAGTCATGTCAGGGTGAGCTAGGGGGAAGCATCCACTGATGCTGGCAATGTTGGGGACACCGATAATTAGCTCCTGACATCTTTGAAACACTGCGCAAACTGCCTCGGCGTTTCTTGGAGCAAAGAGGGAACAGCAGTCTCTGATGCTGGTGTCCAAGCATCTTTCAGTATAACCTAAACTAACTTCAGAATAAAACTACCAGGGCTGGATGAGAGACATGCTGATTCTGACCTGATTTTCACCCTCACACACTTCATAGGGGTTCGTACATGTCACACAAGGTGAAATCAACACCTCTGCTACACCTGAGTTCTCTCCAAGCTGCTGGATCTCTGGCAGCAGCGGATGTGAAGGTGGCACTGAGCAGACCGCAGAACCCTAGAGTGTCAGATAAAGTGAAGTGTCTATTAATTTACACTGGTTTGGGTGGTCATTGGCCAGACATGTAATTTATCTTCCTGACATCCACCTTCCTTCTTGGTGACATGCTGTTTCATTCTCATCAGATGGCTTGGGGCACCGCCACTCCTCAAGACGGTGCTGGATAGCCTAAATTCTTGCTCATTTTGATTGTTCAGATTAACCCTTCATACTTTAGCCCTTATTAATCTGTTGCCGAGGTTCAGATGGTGAACAGGGGAGATGATAGCTGTGGAATCAGCATTTTCTAGACATTGGACAGGCCAGATGAGTGGAATTTCAAGGGAATTGATGAAAAATGGTGTATGCATGTAACCGAGATGGGTAAGCTGGGAATTAAGAAATGTAACTAGACTGTGAAAAATAAAAGCTACTGTAAAATAACCTTTCTAAGGCCACAGTATCCAGTTAGGCACATCTTTGTGGTATATCTCAGTCTGCAAATGAAACCTACATAGAAATATATTTATTAAAAATGGTGAATGATGACTCCTTGGGTGGGTCATCTATGGGAATTGAACTTGAGACCTACAGAGCTAAAAAAAAAAAGAGCTATCCTATCTCCTAGAACTGGAAGGGACCTTGAAAGGTCATTGAGTCCAGCCCCCTGCCTTCACTAGCAGGACTAAGTATTGATTTTTTGCTGCTGTTCCCTCAGTGGCCCCCTCAAGGATTGAACTTACAATGCTGGGTTTAGCAGGCCAATGCTCAAACCACTGTGCTATCCCTCCCGCATACTGATTTTTGCCCCAGGTCCCTAAGCAGCCTCCTCAAGGACTGACCTCACAAACCTGGATTTAGCAAGCCAATGTCCAAACCACTGAGCTATCCCTCCCGCACATGAGGTTTTACTGCTTGAGCTCCAAATGTATTAATTTACAGACAGTAGCACACTCACAAACTTCTTTATAAGGTCCAGCCACTAATGGGGCCCAAAGACACACCTGGCCATTGGGTTAGTCATTGTAAGCTGATTGGTGTAGTGGTTGTAATACACCCCTGGACCCACATGTTCAAATCCTGATGTCTAGAGTCACCAGGAAAAATGCCTGAGTTGGGGTTTAGCCTGCTCTCCATTTCAGCACAGCAAAAAAACAGCTTGCCAAAACAGGTAACTTTCTTTTCAGGAGAAGCCCAGAACTAAAATAGCAGAGAAACCTGTAGGCCCAGACTACGGTGCTTGGCAAATCAGAGGTGTCATGGTGGCTCTGTGAGGCACAGGATGGAAGTCAGGAGGGATAGAAACACATTGACAGAGCTGTATCGGAGGAGCTACCACATCCCTACAGCTCATTACCAGCAATTGTTGTTTGAAGCTTCCTGGATTTGTTGCAACTAAATTCACACTTGGCTGGGTGGCTCAAGGGATTGTTGATTGGGCTACGGAGCGGAGGTTGCTATTTACAATCCCTTCACCGGCTTGAGAGCGATTAAGAATTACCATTGAATGGGCATCCAGTAACCTATATGAAATGAGAGTTTGGGTCCCAATTCTAACTGACAAGTGGCCACGCCAGAAAAGCCACTGTACCACTTGGCATGCTCTAAAGCCACCTACCAGCCACGGTTGTGTAACTTGTTCTGTGGGGGGAACACTTCGGTAACGGATCTATTAGCCATGTATCTGGTTGGGGCAGCATTAGCTAGGGGCTCAGAATTCAGCCTGCAAGTGCCAGGCTTCTGCAGACTCAGGCAAAGGAGGGTACCCAGCTACGGCAAGACAGAGGGTGGCTTCGGGCCCTGCTATATTTAGGCCTCACTTGGTCCTTGGGCTAGCAGATGTTCGGCACATTTTTTCAAGTCCTATAGAATGGACTCTCTGAACTTCCTTTGCCCGTCCTAAAGTGACGGTCCCTGCAGCTCAGAGCTGGAGCTCATTAGTGGCAACATCGGGGCAGCTTGCCCGCCCTGCTGTGGGGCCTATCTTGTGGCTAAATATAGGCCTGACTCACAACTGGGAGTTTAAGTACCATATTTCAACAATCAAAAAAGAGGACGGGAGGAGCCCCGCCCTAGCCCCGCCCCCGTCCTGCCCTAGCCCCGCCCCTGCCCTAGCCCCGCCCCTGCCCCTTCCACTCCCTCCCACCTCCCTCCCACTTCCCACCCCCAACCCTCCCCCCCACTCCTTGTCCCTGTGACTGCCCCCTCCTGGGACCCCTGCCCCTAACTGCCCCCCAGGACTCCACCCCCTACCTAAGCCTTCCTGCTCCTTGTCCCCTGACTGCCCCCTCCTGAGACCTTCCCCACATCCTAACTGGCCCCCTAGGACCCTACCCCCTACCTGTCCCCGACTGCCCCAACCCTTATCCACATCCCCACCCCCTGACAGCCCCCCCCCCAGAACTCCTGACCCATCTAAACCCCTCTGCTCCCTGTCCCCTGACTGCCCCCTCCTGGGACCCCTGCTCCTAACTGCCCTCCAGAACCCCACCCCCT
>NC_048308.1:3938227-3988942 GCF_013100865.1 Trachemys scripta elegans | reverse complement strand
TGTCCCCTGACTGCCCCCTCCTGGAACCCCTGCTCCTAACTGCCCTCCAGAACCCCCACCCCCTACCTAAGCCTCCCTGTTCCTTGTCCCCTAACTGCCCCCTCCTGAGACCCCCCCCACCTGTACTCTGACTGCCCAAAACCTTACACCCCCAGACAGCCCCCCCCGAACTCCTGACCCATCCAACCCTCCCCCTGCTCCCTGTTTCTTGACTACCCACCCCCAGAACCTCCCTGCTGCTTCTCTGACCCCCGGCCCCCTTACTGTGCTGCAGAGCAGCGCGCTCGACAGCAGGGGAGGGGAGCAGGGTTGGAGCTCCAGATGCCGGAGGCCGAGGCGAACAGCCGGCCGGCGATCTGCGAATGCAGGGAGGGAGGGGGAGAGAGAGGAGGGGAGGGGTCTCAAGTTTCAGGGGAGTGGAGGGGGAAGTGGAGGAAGGGCTCAGGCTGCCAGAGCCCCGTGCGAGTGGCACGATCCAGCCAGCTGCCCTGTAAGCTGCACACGCTCTGCATGGGGGGAAATCCGGACATTGACAAATTCCCCCCGGACGCTATTTTTAACTCAAAAAAGCCGGACATGTCCGGGGGAATCCAGACGAATGGTAACCCTAGTTTAAGGAAGCCTGCTCTTCCTGGTAAGCCAGTCAGAGTTGTAGTGGAAGTCCCTCTCCTGCCTATCACAAACCACCACACGCTCTAGCTTTGACACCCTCCGTACGCTAGCATAAAACCTAGCTACCCTCCAGTGCCGGGTGTGACTAGCTGAACAGCCTGGGAAATGTACGTTTGTTCTGTTTTTTCTTGCTATCGCAAGATGATCTTTACATTCCCTGAAATGGTTTCCCTATAGGGGAGGCTCCTGTGCTATTTGTATACTGTAGGGCATGCCGTTAGCTTTTGCTCCTGAAATGGAATAATTTTTTGATCAAGCCATTTCTCTCCTTTTTTTTAATATATTTTGGAGCCCTCACATGGAATTTATTAGGATTTCTTCCTGTCCGAGCCCCATGAAGTCATTAAAATTCATTCCAATTAATTGCAGCAAGCTGAAAACAAATGCGACACCTGCAAGCAAGGGAAGTATAAGCAATTAGAATACTCTACGTCGTCCCCCCTTTGAAACATCGTCAGCGCTTTCATGAGCAAGGGTCACACAGCAAAATAAATGGGGGGTAGGAAAGTGGTTTTCGTCTGTTCTTTTCAAATGCAGAATTGAGCCCCCCCGACCGTCAAAGCTTGAATGCAGATTCAAACTTCCCTGAAGTTTGGGAGGCTCAGAGCCCATCCACGTCTTTGAAATTCAAAGCCAGTATTTTCAGCTCTAACATTAGACACCTACATAAGCAGCCCTGATTTTCAGAGGGATTGAGTACTCCCAAGACAGCCACGGTTCAGTTCCTGGTTTTATTGCCAGTGGCCAAAAGGGGAGGCAGCGTCGCAGAGCAATAATAACAATACCTAGTTCTTGTATAATGCTTTTCATCTGTAGGTCTCACAGCACTTTACATTATCCCCATTTTACAGATGGGGAAACTGAGGCACAGACAGAGGGCGTGATGTGCCCAAGGTCATCCAGCAAGTCAGTGGCAGAGCTGGAAATAGAGTCTAGGTCTCCTGAGTCCTAGTCCAGTAGGCCCCTATCCACTAGGCAAGTAGGGCACACCACTGAGTTGGGAGACATTACTATTTATTTGTGTTAGAGCTGGTGTCTAGGGACCCCAACGGAGATAGGAACACAGGCAGGGACAGACTGGATGAGCACCATGGTCCTTCTACCCCTGCATCCTGTCTCCAACCACGCCCAGCTCCAGATGTTTCAAAGGATGGTGTAAGAACCCCAAAGTAGGCATATGTGTCATAATCTGCCCACGCATAGGTCTCATCCTGGTCTCTGGGGGCACATCTACACAGCCCGCAGCAGCGAGCCTCCCAGCTTGGGTCAACAGAAAAAATAAAAATAAAAATAGCGGTGTAGATGGCGCTTTGAAGTTGCACTAAGTCCAAGCCCGAGCCCCAGCTGCAACATCTGTACAGCTGTTTTTAGCACCGCCGTGCAAGCCTGACTCTGTTGACCCACATGGGGAGCCTCGCTGCCGTGAGGAGTGTACACTACCCTAACGGAGAATGGCTCGGCCCTGCAGCACAAGATTGAATATCCCATACCAATGACCGGGCCCCCCATTGTGCTAGGTGCTGTGCAAAGATGGAATATAAGAAAGCCCCTGCCCTGAAGACACTACCGTCTAAATGGACATGGGATTGCGGGGTGGAAGGGGTGTAACATACAAGCAGAGTGAACTATGTCATGGTCTGCAAACAGCATGCTAGGGCCGCCAATTGTTTTTTGTCCCTTTTCAGTTTTTCCATTAGGGTTCCCATTATTCGGGTGAGGTTTGGTTGGGAGGGGAATGGCTAAACGGAGAGACAACAGGAGGGGGAAAGGGGACCAAGAAGGCTGAAGCAAAGAGAAGGTGAGGGAGGGGGTTGGCGCGAAGAGCCGCTCGGCACAGGTCAGAGAATGTCCTGAATGGCCACTGTAAAAGACCATCCGGTTCTGACAAAAGAGGCTGGTGAACTGCCCCCTAATTCCTGGCAGGCCAGGACCTGGCCTCAGTTATTCATGCCTTTGTCACCTCTCGGCAGGGCTACACCAATGGGAAATACCAGGGCATGAAGCCTTCACTGTTTAAGAATCTTCAGCTTGCACGGAACCCTTCAGTGCATCTCCTCAGTAACACTGGCTACCATGAACATATCACAGCTGCCCTCTGCACCCTACCCTGGCTTCCCACAGCATATCAAATCAATATCTTGGTCTTTATCTTCAAAGCGCTCCAGGTCCTGGGCCCAGGATAGCTAAAAGATGGACTGATGCTGTGGGGTGAAGACTGTAGTGGACCACTTCTCTCCTCACCACAGTGGAATTCTACAATAAGGGTAACACTCGTCTGTTCAGGAGACAGCGCCTTCGTGGCGGCTGACTGTGGAATGAACACGCCCAGGAACCAAAGGCCATCAGAGGCCTCACCTCCTTCTCCTCCAAGTGCAAGGTGTGACGGGTTAGAATCACAGAAACCCCCTTGGGAGCTGCCACCTGATGTGCCAAGTCTACTTCTGCCCCTGCTTTCCCTGCCTAGCTCGGGACCCCAGCACCCTGTCTTGCTGAGCCAGACACGCCCGTCTGCTCCAACACAGACCCGGGGTCTGAATTACTTGCCCCAAAGCTGCAGACTTAACTGAAAGCAGCTTACAGAAGTGTTCTTGTCTCTAACACTCAGATGCCCAACTCCCAGTGGGGTCTAAACCCAAATAAATCCGTTTTACCCTGTATAAAGCTTATATAGGGTAAACTCATAAATTGTTCACCCTCTATAACACTGATAGAGTATGTATTAATACCTGGGGGGAGGGGCAAACAGCTGTGCATATCTCTCTGAGTTAATTAATAAGTAAAAAGTGATTTTATTAAATACAGAAAGTAGGATTTAAGTGGTTCCAAGTAGTAACAGACAGAACAAAGTGAATTACCAAGCAAAATAAAATAAAACATGCAAATCTAAGCCTAATACAGTAATACAATTGAGTACAGATAAAATCTCACCCTGAGAGATATTTCAATAAGTTTCTGTCACAGACTGGATGCCTTCCTAGTCTGGGCACAGTCCTTTCCCCTGCCCCACTCTCACAAAAGCGATGCTGTGGGGGGGGTTTCTGCAGATTCCTGATCCCCAGAACCAGCCTGGGGGAGGAAGATTGCATGACCCAGGAGAACCTGCACAAGTTACTGCAGATCATGCTGCGTTGGGGGTGGAGAGCTGCCCCGCGACCAGCCCGTCACACCGTCCAATCTGGATTCCAGCAGAAGGGGCTTCCATGCGGTTAAAACAAGCCACAAATTCATCCCTATCAGTGCATCCCCCAGCCAGCTGCAGTGACAAGGACCCATGATTTATATGCAAGATGCTACAACTAAAATTCCATTATATTGTTTCATCACTTATAATCCTGGCTGGCTGAGCGTTTCGTTTTGGGAAAGAGAGACAGAATACAAAAACAACGCTGAAATTCATGTGAGGTCTCTCCTAAGATTTGGTATAGTTCTGGCACATCAGAAACATGGTTCTCCTTGTGTTTCACTAGCTCTCCTCTCTCCAGTGTTAATATTTGCCTTAATGATCTTCTTTCATTCCTTCCCAGGGTGTTCAGCAGGAATCATCTGCCTCTCTCCTTCCCTCGCAGGGGTGAATGAACCACCGGCGTGTTTTGTATTCGGCATTTCAACTTAGCGGGCTGCTTGACTTCAGACTCAGTTTCACCATTTCCCATCTGACTTTCATTACCTAGAATAAGATGGCTAGTCAACCTGAACTGAAAGTAATTAAGGGAGCTTTGAAAAAAAAAAAAAAAAAAAGAAAAAAGCATTCTCTCTTCAAACACATAATTGTGCGAAGATAACACAAAATGCAAATGACTTGTAGATATGCTGAGCTGTTTCTTTTATCACCACTTTGAAGGCAGAAGCGACAAAGGCGCTAATATTTGTAATCTGCAGACACAGTAGCGCCGCTAAAGAATGTCATTTAGCATCTTCCAAAACCACATCGGCTCTTCGTCGAACTTTATCCAACAGAAGCTTAAATAATCTTACCTCACTGATCCAAAACAAGCAACCCATCCGGGATCGAGAATAGACGTGTCTGCGTTCACAGGTCCACTTTGGATTCTGTGCATCAAGTAAAGTGCATCTCTTTTAATCATGTGACTGTGAGATCAAAAAGCCATAGTAACATGGGCTGCGGGTGAGGCTGAAACTGTATGGTAAGAAGGAAGCAAAACTGGTGGAGGTTTCAGGCTCCAACAGGCAGCGGTGTGATCTTTGAGTGTTCAGTTAGTATGGCGATGAGAGCTGTACCTGGATGGGTGGATGGATACAACATGTTTTAATCCATTATTTATTGGAGGAAATAGTGAGAAGACGACTGTACTGCATAACCTGGACGTAGCCATGAGACTTCAAGGATCTAAGCATCAGAGTGAGGTTCTGGGACAGCTTTCCAGTAGGCGCACTGGGAGGAAACAGCCTAGCTAGTTTTACAATGAAGGTTGATACATTATATGAGAGGGTTGCCTGAGATAGCAAGGGACTGGGCTCAGTGACCCAGGGGGTCCGTTCCAGTCCTATGTTCCCCTAACATAAATATTTGGAGTAATTAGAGAAAGATCTACTAATGGAGCTATGGAGGGAGGACAGAATTTGCACTTGGATTGGTGGCTTGCAGATTTAATGGAAATTTAGTTAAAAATTGTATTCAGGTGGTACTGAAACCCACTGAGGTTAAGTCCTACAGAGTCAATAGGTCACGGCTGGAGAGGAAGCAGGAGAAGGGGCACCAGGAGCTCAAGTAGAAGAGGGGTCAAAGAAGGCTGAGGTTTGGTTTGGAAAAACCTAAACCAAGGACGATTCAGACCCATTTAGCATTTGTCTGATAAAAGGTTCAAGCATTTGGCAGATAAAAGGTTCCACTTACAGCCCATCTGTACTATTATGAGCTCAAAAATTAGATAGATGAGACAATGAATAGTGACATCATGCTGGATGGGGTGGGGATGAGGTGAAGAAAGGGGAAGGACAATATGCGATCAGCAGGTGGTGATCTTCTTAGCCCAAACCCCTGATCCAGTCGTACCCTTGGAGCGATGTTTGCATGCTAATCTAAGTAACCTGCCCCATAAAAGCTTTCCTCTGGTTTACTAGTCCCCGGGAAGATCGGAGGTCTAATTTTAAAGACTTCCTCCCTTTAAGCAGCACGGCAAAATGACTTAAAGATTAAGCTTCTGAGTCATTTACAGTCAGTTCATGGAAATAAGCTTTAAGAGGGATTTGCTTTTCCTCCCTGAAGCTGGCGTCTTGCCATGGTCATTAGCAGAGAAAACGGAGCTTTTCCCTTCGGTGGGAGAGGAGAGGCTGCAGTCGGAAATCAGTTATGTTAGCCTGGCCTTTCCGTAAACGGTCCTGCAGTAGCACGGCTGCCACTGGGACTCTTTAAACTTGTCGCCCTGCTGCAGACATTGTGAGAACAAGGCACCCTGCGGGCAGAGGAGAAGGGAGGGTAATGAACAGGCGATTAAAAATAGACCACGGTTCTGAATTTCTGGTTAATTTAATTGTATTAAACCACATTTTGTTAATGGACTGATTTATTCTGGATTATCGTTATTCAGGGGACAGCGTCCAAACGTGCTGGGATCGAACAGACGTAGGGGCATTGCACTGTGCGCTTGCAGCAGCGCCTAGACGGCGGCCAGTTCAAGGCCCCATCATGCCAGGTGCTGTAGTCAGCTGAGTCAGTCGCCTGGCAACCCAACAAGTGCAGCTGGCCTGCAGCAGGCTACGTGACGGCCTGCACCGCCGGACTGGTCAGGAAGGGCAGCTGCAATACCCTGCTACTCGAGCTTTATTCCCATCCTGCTCCAGCCCTGCCCCTAGTCCTACTCCTGCCTTGTTCACCAGCCTTGCTACCTCAGCTTGCTCCTGGTTCCGGCTTCTTACCCTGGTTCTGATTCTCGTGATACTGCGTTACGATCCTTAGCTTGGCGGTTCGTGCCCAATTCCGGCTCTGATTCCTGGCACAGTTACTAGTTCCTGACTCCGGCCCTGACCCTGGGACTGGTTCTGCTTCCTGGATCCTCTCTGCCCACTAGGCCGGACTCTTGCTCTGCCCACTAGGCCTAACTGCCCAGGGATCAATCTCTAACAGCTGTGCAGACACAGAGTAAGTGACCATGCCTGTCTCGAAGACGGAACCCTGTGGTGTATTGAGACTGTGCAAAACCTGGAAGCTGTCACTTAAATTTCAGGGGGCTTTCCTGGTCCCGTTTGCACGCCGGGGGCTCTGAAGGGACGCATGCAACTTGGGCCTAGCAGCAGTTAGTTTGCAGTCAGACTGCCTAGAGCTAGGGTTCTCAACCTTTTCCTTTGTGAGCCCCCCCTCCCTCCCAACATGCTATGAAACCTCCAGGGGCCCCTGGGAAGGCGGGCCTTGGGGCTCCTGGCTTCAGCCACTGGGGGAGGAGGGGGCTTGGGACTTCTGCTCCATGGGGTGCCGGGGATGGGGGGAGAAGCTCAGGGCTTCAGCCCTGCGGAGGCACTGGGGCTCTGGGCTTTAGACCCACGGGTGCATGCGCCAAAGCTCTGGCCTCCGGGCTTCAGCCCCACAGCTCCAGCTTCAGCCCCATGGGAGTGCTGGGCTCAGGATTTTAGCCCCAGGAGGAGCTCTGGGGCTCGGGGCTCCCCGCAGCTCCACTCCCAGTTTCAGCCCTGTGGGGGTTCTGAGGCTTGGGGCACCGAGCTTCAGCCTTGGGGCCCCACGGTCCTCTGAAACTGGCTTGTAGCCCCTCAGGGGGCCACAGACCCCTGGTTGAGAACCACTGGCTTACAGCAAATGGAAGTGAGTTATGTCTGTCTACTTTAGGGTCTTCCTCTGTTTCTCTCTCTGTTTGGGGGCTTCTTGTGTGTTATTGTTCTGAATTCTAAAACCTAAAGTCGAGTTAACGTTGCAACCTTCCAGCAAGGGTATTTATGGTTTTATCTAACTTCTCAGTGTGTACGCTGTGAACATAACAAACCCCTGCCCCACAGTGCATACAGGCTCATTAAAGACAGATGGAGTGAGTGAATGCGGGAGGATGAAACGGAGATCAATGTAAGCATAGCAAGATCAAACTGCTCGTAGAGTAACAATGGCTCTAAATCATTTCCACAATTAAATTATATTTGTTTTAAAATTCCTTATCAAATCAACGCCCCATAGGCTCCCTTCACAACAGAGAAGAGTCACAAGAATGCTTAAAGGATTAGAAGCTCTTAGAGTCAAAGAAAAGTTTAAGGGGTGACTTGATTACAGTCTGTAAGTACCTACCTGGGGAACAAAAAATATAATAATGGGCTTGTCAGGCTAGCAGAGAAAGGTCTAACACTATCCAATGGCTAGAAACTGAAGCTAGACAAATTCAGACTGGAAATAAGGTGCAATTTTTTTAGCGGTGAGAGTAATTAACTACTGGAACCATTTGCCCAGGGTCGTGGTGGATTCTCCATCACGGGCAATTTTTAAATCAAGACTGGATGTTTTTCTAACAGCACCACATTAGGGATTATTTGGGAGACATTCTGTCCCCAGTGTTGTTCAGGAAGTTGGACTGGATGATCACAATGTCTGCGACTGTATGAACATCATCCCCTCTCCTCCTCCACGCCCCACCAGAAAAAAGGATCTCTGGCCTCCGTGCCTGTGCGTATGTTAATTATTTGATATATTTGTTTCCCTCCCTTTCCATAGGGACTCTGCCCAGCTTCATCTCTGCCCTGCACTATCGACTATAGCGTCAGAAATATGAGGGATTCTGCTGACTTGCTTGGACAAATGTCCTTTGTGACCTCGGGCAAACCCCGTAGGGTGAAATTCACCCCTGTGCCGAGAGCTAACATCAAGCTGATGCACTGCTTAATCCTCTGAGACTTAATTGTTGCATAGGCCGGTTATTATTATTTATTATTGATTTGTATTATGATAGCTCCCAGGAGCCCTAATGAAGGGGCTGGACAGCCCGGAAGTTGGCCCTCAGCACAGCGGTGAGTTTCACTCTGTAGCCCCCCCTGTGCCTTATTTTCCCACTTTATTTACTGGTCCCCTACCGTTTAGAAAGCAGGCTGAGCTTTTCAGCTGGAAGGCGCCAAGGATTATTTTTCAAATTCATTATTTTTTCATGCGGCATAAACTCTATTCGGAATCAGTTAAATATTCAACCATCTCAGGGTATTTTATCTGGTCCGTGCAGCTCTCCTGTGAGTTGCTGCACAGTTGGGCTTCTGGCAACTCCCCGCCCATCCCACTTATTTTCTGCTTTGGCTGGTTTTATTTTCAGTCTGACGGTTGGCTCGGTTACCCCAGGGCTCAAAGCCCCAACACCCCTGCAGATCTGCCCAGCTCTCTGTTGGGTGGGCTATTTTAGACAAACACCTACTCAAAGTAAAACTTGTTCTTTTATTTTTCAGCACAAGGACAAAAACATGCAGCATGATTTTTTTTTACGGCACATTTTAACTTTGGTAACAGAGACATTTGTATCCTCCCCTATGTTGTTCAACTAGAAAATGAAGTTGCACGGGGGGTGGAGCAGAATCAACCACTGTGCATTAAGCAGCATCGGGCAATTACCCAACTGTTAATTTCTACCAACAGAAAAGAGCTTTGATTCTAAATGAACAGAAAGACAGCGACATTCCGAGTGGATCGGAGCTGTTGTTCCTTTAACTTTAAAGGAGTTGTTTTATCTCAGCACCCCAGCAGTAGAAGTGTGGAGCAGCCATGTCAAATGAGAAATAAAAATGAGCAATGCCTATAAAAGAGAGATATCATGAGAATCTGCCATTCGGGAATAATGAAAGGCTCAAGCCGACGGAGCCGATTGTGTAACCTACTCGAGGCCTGTCAGCTTTGATAACAATGGCAGCCATCAATTCCTGTAAAAATGGCAACAGCATGAATTGGAAATTCTGAAGCACCATTTAGGGTTGAAATGAGATTTTCTTCAGCATGCATTTGTCTGCGTGTTCCCACTCACTTGAAAAGCACTGGACAGATCAGAAGGAAAGTGAAGTAGCCGGGGTTGTGGATTTATTTTTTTTTTTTTCATATAGAGCAGTTTTAAACGGCAAGCGCTTTCAGAAAACAACAGCAGCTTCCAATCCGCAAAGGGGCAATTTAAAAACGGAAGGGTATTCTCTTTGAATTACTTTGGAAAACATTGCACGTTAGGAGAGGGGTTTACTGTTCGGTGTGTTAAAGGAATACCAAAACCCAATTTTACTGTCAGATTAAAAAGGGGCGGGGGGGGGGAAAGCTGTGTGAAATTGCCTGGTCTGCTCCTTTTACTGGTGACCTACCCTACATATGTCTCTGTGCTTGATACATGGTTAGCCCTGCACTTGAAATATCTTTTTAGACAAATAGCTAATCATTGATATAATCTAATGTTGCAATGTTTAAAGAAGGCTAAAAATGGCCCACCTGCAAGGTTGATTAGTATGTGTAATAGCCTCAAAAAGGAAGAGGTGGAAGACCCCATTGTTTAAAACAAGTCAATGCTGAACAAATCAGTAGCATAATAGATCTTTTCTGTTTGACCTGAATTTCAACACTTATAACAAGCTTTTTTACATACAAATATTTTTTTGCTTATGAACAGGTATTTTTCTTTTCTATTTCTAAACACCATAAAGCATATTTTTTTGCTGGGAGGAAACAAGAAGTTGAGTCAACATCATCAAGGTAGAAAATAACCGCAGAGGCCAATAAAATCGACTTTGGAATCTGAAGTGGGTGTGGAGAATTTTCCCGTTCTTTACAGAGAACAAAAAGCCACAAAGTTTGGCTCAGGATGAGATGTTCTCCAGAGATTAAGTGGTTAGATATGACCCAGGGTTTTGGTTCAGTTCATTATCGCAAAAGAGTTGAGTTGCAGCAAAGTCTGGGAATGTTCCAATCCCTGTTTTATGGTCTTTCCCATCTCCACTCTTCAGCCTTTTTTGCTGTTGTCAAAGGGGGCAGAATCATAATTAAGCAATTGCTGTAATAGTCCAGCCAACATGCCTATCCCACCTGGATAAATCATGGAAGAATTCTCTTCTCTGCAAGGATTGATTCATAGCATCATTGTAACTACAGCCTCTCTACCCAGCCGGGCAATGAAGCAAGCAGTAGTGGGTATGATAATGGGGCCTGTGCCTTTAAAGTCTAAGGCTAGGTCTACACTGGGGGTGGGGTCGACCTAAGATACGCAACTTCAGCTACGCAAATAGCGTAGCTGAAGTCAGTGTATTTTAGGTCGATTTACCTGGCCGTGGGGACGGCGGTGAGTCGACTGCCGCCGCTCCCCCGTCAACTCCGTTTCCGCCTCTCGCCGCGGTGGAGTTCCGCAGTCGACGTCAGAGCGATCGGGGATCAATTTTATCATGTCTACACTAGATGCGATTAATCGATCCCCGATAGATTGATCACTACCCACCGATCCGGCTTCTTTTCCAAGCATTGAGGGATCATTGGACACCACAGTGGGTGCTGCAGATATTTGTTTTAATTCACCAAGGGTGAAATTCATCGCTGTGCAGGCAAGGTCTCTACATTATTTCAGCCCAAATTGGAGGACATAAGTGGTGTATCGTCCTTTCGTTGACCCTCTGCATGGGAGGAATGTCACCCACAGTACAGAACTGTATGTAAAAATGTGCCAGGAATATAGAACCTTTGCAATTAATTTCTAAGAAATATATTCTGGCCCAGTAAAGTCAAATGGTCAAATTCTGCTCCCATTGAAGTGAACAGCAAAACTCCCATTGACTTCGATGGAACCAATAGCTGGTCCGCGTGGTCCCCACTTAGCAGGACTAGGCAGCAGTGCTGTGCTTCTTGAAAATGAGAAGCAGCAAGGTGTCCTTTCCTCTCTAAAAACCATTTTCACTCTGACCCAGATCCTGCAGTTCTTACTCCGGAAATAATCCTATTGACATTTTGTGCAAACAGACTAAAGTCCAATCCAGTTATACACTTGGTGCTTTAAAATGGCCAATTTCACACAGCTGAAAACAATTAGACAGATCAGCCAGGAGGAAGAATTTAATCAGAAAAATGTGAATGATAATTGGGAATTGTTTCAGAACACCTTATTAGATGCCCCAAAAGCCATGATCCCTCAATCAAGGAAGAGGGGGATATTGATTATAAATTTTACATATATATATTAGCCTGTCGATTAATCACGGTTAACTCACGCGATTAACTAAAAAAAATAATTGTGATTAAAAAAATTAATCGCAATTAATCACTGTTTTAATCACACTGTTAAACAATAGAATAACAATTGAAATGTATTACATATTTTGGATGTTTTCTACATTTTCAAATATATTGATTTCAATTACAACACAGAATACAAAGTGTACAGTGCTCACTTTGTTATTTTTATTACAAATATTTTCACTGTAAAAATGATAAAAGAAATAGTATTTTTCAGTTCACCTCATACAAGTACTGTAGTGCAATCTCTTTATCATGAAAGCGCAACTTACAAATGTAGGTTGTTACATAACTGCACTCAAAAACAAAACAATGTAAAACTTTAGAGCCTACAAGTCCACTCAGTGCTACTTCTTGTTCAGCCAATCGCTAAGAGAAAAAAGTTTGTTTGCATAGCACTGTTGTAGCCAGCATTGCAAATTATTTACGTGCCAGATTTGCTAACCATTCGTATGCCCCTTCATGCTTCGGCCACTATTCCGGAGGACATGCTTCCATACTGATGACACTCGTTAAAAAAATAATGTGTTAATTAAATTTGTGACTGAACTCCTTGGGGGAGAATTGTATGTCTCCTGTTCTTTTTGACCCACATGCTGCCATATATTTCATGTTATAGCAGTCTTGGATGACGACCCCTTTCACTGTAGATTTGACAAAACGCAGAGAAGGTACCAATGTGAGATTTCTAAAGATAGCTACAGCACTCGACCCAAAATTTAAGAATCTGAGATGCCTTCCAGAATCTGAGAGGGACGACAGGTGGTGCATGCTTTCAGAAGTCTTAAAAGAGCAACACTCTACAGAACCCAAACCACCAAAAAATTAAATCAACCTTCTGCTGGTGACATCTGACTCAGATGATGAAAATGAACATGCGTTGGTCTGCACTGCTTTGGATCGTTATCGAGCAGAACCCATCATCACAATAGACACAGATCCTCTGGAACTGTGGTTGAAGCATGAAGGGACATATGAATCTTTAGCGCATCTGGCATGTAAATATCTTGCAACGCCGGCTACAACAGTGCCATGCGAACACCTCTTCTCACTTTCAGTGACAATTTAAACAAGAAGCGGGCAGCATTATCTCCTGCAAATGTAAACAAACTTGATTGGCTGAACAAGAAATAGGACTGAGTGGACTTGTAGGCTCTAAAGTTTTACATTGTTTTATTTTTGAATGCAGTTATTTTTTGTACATAACGCTACATTTGTAAGTTCAACTTTCATGATAAAGAGATTGCACTACAGCACTTGTATTAAGTGTATTGAAAAATAGTATGTCTTATTTTTACAGTGAAAATATTTATAATAAAAAATAAATATAAAGTGAGGACTGTACACTTTGTATTCTGTTTTGTAATTGAAATCAATATATTTGAAAATGTGGAAAACATCCAAAAATATTTATATAAATGGTATTCTATTATTGTTTAACAGTGTGATTAATCGTGATTAATTTTTTAAATCTCTCGACAGCCCTAAAATATATATGGATGAAATGGAAGAAAGGAAAGATTAATAGTAAGGACTATGAATCAGAAGTTAGGAATTGTAGAATGTTTATAAGGGAAGCAAAAGGACACAATGAGACATTTATGGCCAGCAGAGTTAAGGACAATAAAAAGGAGTTTTTAAGTATATTAGGAACAAAAGGAATCCTAGTAATGGTATTGGACCATTGCTGGTTGGAAAGGGTAGAATTATCAATAATCATGCAGAAAAGGCAGAGGTGTTCAATAAATATTTCTGTTCTGTATTGGGGAAGAAATAGAAGGTGTAGTCTCATCTTATTGGTCTCTCAGAAGGATGTTAAAGAGCAACTACTCAAGTTAGACATTTTTTAAATTACCAGCTCTGGAAAACTTATATCCAAGAGTTTTTAAAGAACTGGCTGAAGAGCTTGCTGGGCCATTAGTGCTGATTTGCAATAAGACTTGGAACACTGGGGAAATTCCAGAAGATGCGAAGACATCTAATATTGTGCCAATATTTTAAAATGGTAAATGTGATGACCCAGGTAATTCTAGGCCTGTCAGTTTGACATCAATCCCAGGCAAAATAATGGAGTGGCTGATATGGGATTTGATTAAAAATGAATTAAAAGAGGATAACATAATTAATGCCAAATATGGGATTTGATTAAAAAAGAATTAAAAGAGGATAACATAATTAATGCCAATCAACATGGGTTTATGGAAAATAGATCCTCTCAGACTAACTTGATGTCTTATTTGATGAGTGTGACAGAGTCAACTAAGTCTGGAGGCCACCTACTGGTGGCCTTGTGTCCCTGCCACATCTTGCCCCAGAAAAGGGCAGTAGAGATGTCCTCCAAGCTGACTAGAGTGGCTGTGTGGGAAGCCGCCAATCAGGGTCCAGCAGGCTAGTATAAGAAGAGCTGCAGAGCCAGCATCAGATCAGTTCCATGCTAGTGTTGGAGGAGCATGGATAGTATGCCTGGCTGATTGAGGGAGCTGCAGGATGCTGGCCAAGAGGAACACGAAGGAGTTCTGGACTGGCTGCTGGGACTCAACCAGGACAAGACCTGAGGTAAGGGTGAAGAATGAACTGGGGCTGCAGGGAAGTGGCCCAGGAAATTGTAGCAGCAATGCAGTTTATTTAAAGAGATATGGTGGATGGCTGCTATCTATAGGTTCCTGGCTGGGACCTGGAGTAGAGGGCTGGCCCAGGCCCTTCCACCAGCCACTGAGAAAGTGTCCTGGACTTTGATACACCCTAGAAGGGGAACTGAACTCTTTTAGTGGCCCAGCTGAAGAGCTGGGGCCAGAAAGGCCCAGAGAGGTGAAGAGTCTCCAGGGAGGGAGCTTTGGAGGATGTGGCCCCACACCAGGGCCAGGACTGCTTGAAGAGCAGAGACAACTTGAGAGAGCCCAGAAGGGACTGAGAAGCCGTTCAAACCAGGGTGCTGCGATAGGGCCTGCTGGGCTGATTGAGAAGCGAGCCCAGAGATAGAGCTGCAGATCAAGGGACCTTACAGAGGGTGCTGAGATAGTTTCCTTGTTGGACGTTTATCCCAGAAGGGGGTTTGATTTTTATCCCACATATAGACTGTGTGACTCGGCTGGAGGGTTGAGTCACCGAAGATCCACACACACTGAGACGGGGCACTTGTCAGAGGTGAGTGCACCCCATTACAATGAAATTATACATTTAGTTGACAAAGGTAATTGTGTTAATGTAATATACTTAGACTTCTGTAATGCATTTGACTTGGTACCGCCTGACATTTTGATTAATGAAACTAGAACAATATAAAATTAACATGTCACACATTATAGGGATTAAAAGCTGGCTAACTGTTAGGTCTCAATAGTAAATGTAAACAGGAAATCAACATCGAGCTAGGTGTGTTTCTAGTGGTGTCCCCCAGGGACCTGTTCATGGCCCTACATTTCCTTTATCAATGACCTGAAAGAAAACATAAAATCATCACTGATAAAATTTGCAGATGACCTAAAAATTGGGGGAGTGGTAAATAAGGAAGAGGACTGGTAACTAAAACAGAGTGTGCCCAGTTTACCAAGTGATCTAGATCAATCTGTGTTTTAATATGGCTAGATGTAAATGTATACCTCTAAGAACAAAGGAAGTAAGCCATACTGTACTTACATGGTGTGAAACTCTATCCTGGGAAGCAGTGATTCTGAAAAAGATTTGCTCACCATGACTCTCAATCAGCTAAACATAAGCTACCTGTGTGATGCTGTGGCCAAAAGGGTTAATGTAGTCTTTGGATGCATATACAGGGGACGCTCAAGTAGGAGTAGCGAAGTTATTTTACTCCGTATTTGGCACTGATGGGATCACTGCGGGAATATTGTGTCTAGATCTGGTGCCCACAATTCAAGAAGGATGTTGAAAGATTGAAGAGGGTTCAGAGAAGAGCCACGAGAATGATTAAAGCATTAGAAAACATGCCCTCTAGGGATAACCTTCTCTCTGTTAAGCTAAGGGGTAACTTGATTAGAGGCTATAAGTACCTATATGGGGAACAAATATTTAATAACAGGCTCTTCACTCTAGCAGAGAAAAGTACAACATGATCCAATGACTGAAAATTGAAGTTAGATAAAAAACAGAAATAAGGTGCACATTTTTAACAGTGAGAGTAATTAACCATTGGAACAATTTACCAAGGGTCACAATGGATTCTCCATCGCTGACACTTTTAAAATAAAGACTGGATGTTTTTCTATAAAATATGCTCTAGGAGTTATTTTGGGGAAGTTTTCTAGCCTGTGTTATATAGAATCATAGAATATCAGGGTTGGAAGGGACCTCAGGAGGTCATCTAGTCCAACCCCCTGCTCAAAGCAGGACCAATCCCCAACTAAATCATCCCAGCTTTGTCAAGCCTGACCTTAAACACCTCTAAGGAAGGAGATTCCACCACCTCCCTAGGTAACTCATTCCAGTGCTTCACCACCCTCCTAGTAAAATAGTTTTTCCTAATATCCAGCGTAAACCTCCCGTAATGCAACTTGAGACCATTACTCCTTGTTCTGTCATCTGGTACCACACTTTGCAGTTATGAGTACATCAGAAGGAGAAAGTGAACCTGACTAGTTCCGTTTCTAATTTTCAAGCTGAGGGAAATGCAAAAAAAAAAACCAAACCCACCCAAACAAGCAGCATTAAAAATAAATTTGGCCTATAAAATTGTTTCAGTTTAATAATCGAAGTAACCACTGTTACTGGTGACAGAAGTAAGGAAATTTATCTTGGCAAAAATATATTATTTCTGAACAGTCCCTTTAAAATCTCTGGGGCTATGCACTCTTAGGCACTTGTCTGGTGCTGATGTAAAATAGGGCAATTCTAAGGATGCTGTATGCACCACTGTCTATGGCCCCCATAGGCCATTACATCAGCCCAAGGTCAGCTAGAGATAGCAGTTCCCTGGCCATGTCCCTTTTGCCCTCCAGCTATGCCTCTGACGTACCTTTGACACTGGGGCTGAACGGAGGGAGATGGCCTAGAGCTGGCTTTCAGGTTGTTTTGGGCCAATGGAGCCGCGTTAGCAGGGGGCACAATCTGGCCCTCTGCCTTTGTAAAATGCAGAGTGTTTTTTATGATCCTCTACAATGGAAAGAGAAAATAATAATAATAAAGTCAAACTCGCCTGCAACTCATTGATTTTTTCCATTAGCTTTCCGGCAAGCATTCTTCTTCCCCTCACTCCGTTGCCAATGTGGGTTTACACTAGGAAGCTGGTATTGATTGACTTGCTAGGGAGGTTCCTTAGTGAAATTGTGAAGACAAAAGAGAGAGAGAGAGTGACAGTTTCACATTTATTTACTTATCTGTTGTTATAAGAGTTTGTCTTTCAGCAAAGAAAGAGTGCTACAAATCTGCATTCTCTAGGATTTAACTATGCAATTGTACACACACACACACCACACACACACACACACCCCTAAGTTTCCACTCCACTGGGCCAATACTTTTCGGCATAGTGCTGTTCTCTTGCACTTCTAAGAGAGGGTCAGATATTATGTTGTACAACCAATGGGGCAGCAAACTCAGTAACTACAGTTCAGATAATGAAATTAAGAAGTCAGTAAATGGAAAGATTTTCACCACTACATGTTTTCCATTTAAGTATATATTACATCCAAAAACCCCATGTTAAAAGAATGTTAAGGTTGCAAAGTCGAGCACTCAAAAGTTAGGCAATGCCAGAATTCAGGTTGCCTGAATAACCTTGATTCAGCCCCCTTTGCATATGTATTTACAGTACAGTCTTTAATTACATGATCACATACTACTTTTTTCTGTACAACCCTGCTTCATTCAGTACAGAGAAGGGACAGTGCTCCCTGAATGAGCAGCTAATCAATATTGGGGGGGGGGGGAGATTGGCCTGCTAAACCCAGAGTTGAGTTCAATCCTTGAGGGGGGCCACTTAGGGATCTGGGGCAAAAAAATCAGTACTTGGTCCTGCTAGTGAAGGCAGGGGGCTGGACTCAATGATCCCTTCCAGTTCTATGAGATAAGTATATCTCCATATATTTTATATTTATTTATTTAATATTTCTTTTTATCTTCATCATTCAATGTGTGGCCCCAGCCATTGTTCATTGCGCGCCATCCAAACCCTGCAGTGAATATAGAATTATTCATTTCCTCGTGGGCTTTTCTAACATAGTGACTCAGTTCTTTACAAATCTTAACGAATTTATATTCATTGCCCCTTTGAGGTGGATTATTTCCATTTTACACTCTGAGGCAAGGAGAATAAAGCCAAAATTGTCAAGTTTCAGCTAATTTTGAAGGCTCGATTTGAGAAGCCCACAGTCTGATTTTTCTGAATTCCTAGCCCTTGAGATGTTCAAAGCACTCCTCCCATTGACATCAATTTTGGTTGAGTACTCAACTCTTCTGCAAAGCAGACTCCAGCTGTCTCAGGTTAGGTACCCAGAAAATGAGGAACACACAGTGACCAATGGGGAAAAGTTTGGATGAAGTGACTTGCCCAGCATCATATAAGACGCGGTGCCAGAGACAGGGATACAATCCAATTCTCCGGAGTGTCATTCAACTGCCTTAATCACAGATCATCCTTTCTTGTCCTGCAGTCTGATTCACCACACACCTTCTGCAATGAATGAGGCAAGGGCCCTACACAACCCTGGTTCATTCCCAGAGCAGGTCAAACCTATGCTCCGAATGAGGCAGAGATCCTAGGGAACAATAGGAAGTGATCATATAATCAACAACTGTCTCATAATTCATATGTATAAGAGGACTGATAAAACGTTACACAGGAGACTTTAATTCTAACGTCGCCTAACTTTTGAGTGATTGACTTTGATGTTCTTTTAACATCGGGGGAAAGGGGGTATTTGCTACATTTTTATTTAATAGAGAAAACAAAAATTTCATCCTGCAGAGCCACGTGGATGGATCATCGGCAGGGCTGAGCTCTTTAGCTCCATAGCACAGTCCTCTACGCCATGAGTTAACGGAGTAACTGGTAGCAATAGGGGGCTTTCATCTTCTGTGCAGACCAGCCACTAGAGGGGGGTGGCGCCATTTTGCCAGTGGGTTTCACAGTTCTTTGCTAGATGGCAAAGAAATATGGAGATTCTGAAAACTTGGCTTCAGCTCCAGACTCTGGAAGAGAGTGTTCTCTAATGGTTATAGCTGCTTCTGCCCCCCTCTCCCTGTTCTCCCCTTCCCAGCTCCTGCTCATCCCCCTGCTCCTGTCCTCTCCCATGGCACCTGCTCATTTTCCCCCACCCCCCATTCCTAGCTTCCCCCCATCCCCGGCTCCTGCCCCTCTCCCCACCTCACTCCTATGCCTAAGGCTGAAAGAAACATTGCGGTTTCTGCAATAAAATCATGGCCCACGATTTTAACACACACAGCAGCTATTCAACACTGCTGTCACACATTTGGGTCGCATTGCAACCCCATACTCCAGATCGCAACGCCACTCGCTCAGATCTGGCCCAGCCATCATGACAGAGGGACGGATGGGCCCAATTTGAGCCGGTTGCATTACGCCCTGGAGCACGGGAGGTTGCAACACGACTCAGATTTGGCCTGGCTGCCCCTCCATCATGTTTGCTTTCAAGAGCCACATGGCGTCTCGTCTCTGCTGCTGCCCTGCTTCGGAAGGTAGCTGCAGCCACAGCTGTCACAAGCGCCAGCCACAACTTTCTTACAGCCCTATCTCTGCTTCCGCCTCCCTCTGCTTTGGACCCTGCCTCCACCACCACCTTTTCCTCCCCCTCTGCATTCAAGTCAGGCTGTTCCCATTTTTCCTCCACACTGCCTGGGGCACATAGAGAGCACAGGAAAGGTATGCTCCCTGCTTTCAGCAACATTGTCCAGCGCCACACAGGCCTCCTGCAGATGGAAGGAACAATTTCCTGGAAAGGAAAAGTCAGTCTCTGCAGTCCTGGGCTGGAACACGCTGGATCACTCTGGGGGAATGGCTCCTGTGCCGTCCAATAGGCACACAGGAACTGTGAGGGGCAGGATGGAGCATGCCCAGTGCAGACAGACGCATCAGAGAATTTAGCTGCCAAACTCTACCAAGTCTCTACTGATCATGCGTGAACTAAGATTTTTTTTTTTTTTGAAGGCTTAGAACTTGGCCAAATTTGCGGTCGTTTTTCACAGGGGTGGGGAAAGTCACAAGCACCCTGTCAAATTTCAAGTCCTTGCTCCAAAGCACTGTGGCACTAAAGGGTCTCAAGAAAATGGTTGGAAGAATTTTTTAACCGGGACAAAACAATGTCACGGCTGAATCATTTTTAGCTGAAACTTTCCAGAAATATTCAGCCTGAAGCAAACATCCAACATGGAAAATTCCAGTTTGGCAGAGTTAGGAGGAACTGAAAAGAGACTCTTATAATGGGAGTGTCAGGTAATGTTAACTATAGACACCATTATCTATGCTGCCTCTAATGTTTCAGTATATTTATTTATATGCACAAAGACACCTGCTAAGTCATATAACCTGAGGTTGTGATCCCATTGGCTCTCACAGGCTATGCATGGTGAAGTATGATTGGTGCGTGTACGGAAGGTTTTTTCAAGTAGAACACAGGTTGCTATAGGAAAGTGGTATTTGCAATTCATGCCCATGGCAATATTCGTTCTGACTCATGGTAGAAATGAACCTGTGCCTCAGCTGGTGGCTGGTGGCCATTTTCTTGCCGAAGAGGCAAAAACAGGTTCTTGACTGCGGTTACTAAAGTTCCCATGGCACTTTACTCAGTCGGGGTCTTAGCTTCAACGTCCTCCAACTTCCAGATTGGTTGAGCACATTCTGCCTAGGTTAATACCCCCTGCATTTTCAGTTGGATACAGATTCTCTTCACTTTCTGTCCTAAAAGGTTGACTTTTAGTCTTGCCGTGTGCAGGGACAGGAAGAAAGATTCCTATGTTTAGGTGTATTTTAGAGGCAGGCCGGAGCTACAAAGACCAGATCCAATTCCAGACTTTCTCAGAGTTCGGGGGTCTTCAAGACAGGGGCAGAGTCTTGGCAAATTCAGCAAGACACAAATATCAGAGCTGAATCTAAACTTCCTCTCCAAGTTTGGAAGTGTTCAAGTCTTGGGGGTTGGGCTGGCGCCAACTCTGATATATACAGTATGTTTGTAGAGTGCTCCGGGATCCTGCAGGATGGATGGTGTTATGGAAAGTGAGTAATATTGAGCCCAGCTGTGCTCTCTGAGGTAGGGGACAAATCTGGAACTCAACAGCAGCATGTTGAATGCCTGGCTCCACCAGACTTTGTCTGTGACCTTGGGCAAGTCATGTAGGCCCAGATCCTCAAAGGTAGTTAGAGAATTAGGAGTTGAAGATCTGAGTGTTAATCTCTCTCCTTCAATCAGTTCCCCATCTGTAAAATGGGGATAATAACCAGGGTTCTGTGAGGCTAAATCCATTAACGATTATGAGGTGCTCAGATGCTATGGTGATGGGTGGGGGGGCAGCTAATTGTCTAAGATAGATTGTGAGCTCTTCTGGGCCGGGACTGTCTTTTTATTTTCTAAGTAGAAGGGGATACAATTGGTCACATGGGAGCCATGGTTTAATTCTTTGCCCGCACTGCAAACGGCTATCACCCATGACTTCTTCCGTCCTGATAGCTTTAGGGAAGCGAGTGTGCTAATATTTCAACAAGTCTGAGGCACAAAGAAGAAACGCAAGAAATGTTGAGAACGCTTTCTGGATTGTTGTGCTAGACTCAAAATTACAAAGGACAGCAAGAGCGTATTTGCCTGTCCTTGATATTCCACTAACCTCATCATCGTTACTCATGAGTGAATGACAATGCATACCATAGCTCTTATGTAGTGGTATTGTTTCCGTAAAAAATATCCCGACAGCAGTTGCAAGGGTATAAATCCACCATGACGTAGTCAGAGGGGGAATGTTAATCTCACTTTTTACAGCTGTTCACCCAGTGCTTGTGCAAGTTACCAGGCTGCCAGTCCTGGTGAGGCAAGCCCTTACTTCTCTCCAGGCAAGGGGCAGCAGCAAAGCCAGCTTAGCTCACCCCCAGCTCTGGACCTGAAGGGGGCGCCCTTGTGGAGACGACACCCTATTTCATTTTCCATGCTCAGTCTGCCCTTGGATGTTTTGCCCCAGCTTTGATGCGATACCTACCTAGTAGCTGGGCTACAGCCAACTGATCGTAACATAAGCCACTCAATGGCTAGCAATTACCTTTAACCTCTAGCATATTTGAGGTGTTGGGTTTGAAGCTGTGAAAGGCTTCATCTCCCCGGCTCTTACCATCCTCCCAGGCCAACCATTCCCCTTTCAAACGTTCATAGGCAAGCATGTGCCATACTCCAAAGCTCTCACCTGCTGCTTGCCCTACCAACAGCAAACAGCATCATGGAGTCCTTGCATTCTTGCTCCAGACATTCCCCATTCCAGAGCTTCCGTAAGCCATGCAGAATGTGTTCAGTGATCAGTAACCAGCTGCTAAACTATGGTGGAGTCTGTCCAGTGTAGAACTTTGCACAATGTTATTCAGAAGAGTGGACTTGACGATCAAAGAAAAAAGCAGCAGCAGAAGAAAAACATTCACGTCTTTTATGGACTGAACAGTCTGATAATAACTAATAAAGTCCCACTGCTTCCCAGTCGAGAATTTCTGCTTTTAAGCTTAATTCAGTTTTAGGCAGGTTATTTGTCTTCCATCCTTTTTATGTTTAACACAAAATATTAAAGAATGAAGCAAAATCCTCAGCTTTTTTTCACCAAAAGCTACTAAATAAAGTCCATTATAATCTCTCCTTTCTCCAAGGGGATCTTCCATTTCCTCCCTTCATAAAACTGCCTGGCAAATTGGTAATGTTTAAGCTTTCCCAGTCCTCATTGTCTCTGTCACTTAACCACCAGTTTATTTTTCTCTTGCTATCGCCTTTTGCTCTGATGTGAAGTCCCATAATGCCTAGCACCAGCAGAATGACTGGTGTGGCTTTTGATGTTATCGCACTGGATGTATTTATCTCTGGAAAGAAGTGTTGAAATTTTCACTCTTCTCAAACATCTTGAGAAGGGCAACATAAGAACATAAAATGGCCATACTGGGTCAGACCAATGGTCCATTTAGCCCAGTAGCAGTCTTCCAACACTGGCCAATGCCAGGTGCCTTAGAGTCATCAAGTGATCCATCCCCTCTCATCTTCTGGCAGTCAGAGGCTAGGGACCCCCAGAGCATGGGGTTGCATCTCTGACTATCTTGGCTAATAGCCATTGATGGACCTATCCTCCAGGAACTTATCTAATTCTTTTTTGAACCCCATTATAGTTTGGGTCTTCACAACATCCCCTGGCAATGAGTTCCACAGGTTGACTGTGTATTGTGTGAAGTCCTTCCTTTTGTTTGTTTTAAACTTGCTGCCTATTAATTTCATTGTGTGACCCTCTCGTTCTTGTGTTATGTGAAGGAGTAAATAACACTTCCTTCTTCATGTTCTCCACACCATTCATGATTTTATAGATCTCGACTGATCCCCCTTAGTCATGTCTTTTCCAAGCTGAAGAGTCCATCTTTTTAATCTTTCCTCATATGGAAGTTAATCAATTTTGTTGCCTGTCTCTTTACCTTTTCCAATTCTAACATATCTTTTTTTAAGAGCGGGTGACCATAAATGCACACAGTATTCAAGGCCTGGGTGTACTATTGATTTATATAATGGCATTATGATATTTACTGGCTTACTATCTCTCCCTTTCCTAATGGTTCTAAACATTCTGTTCGCTTTTTTGACTGCCGCTGAACATTGAGTGGAAGTTTTCAGAGCACTATCCACAATGACTCCAAGATCTCTTTCTTGAGTGGTAACAGCTAATTTAGACCCCATCATTTTATATGTATAGTTGGGGTTATGTTTTCCAATGCGCATTACTTTGCATTAATCAACACTGAATTTCATCTGCTATTTTGTTGCCCAGTCACCCAGTTTTGTGAGATCTCTTTGCAGTCTGCTTTGGACTTAACTATCTTGAATAATTTTGTATCTTCTGCAAATTTTGCCACCTCACTGTTTACCCCTTTGTGTGTGTGTATGTGTATATATAATATATGCAATGTGTGTTTGTGTGTAAGATATGTGTAACACAGCTATCTATCTAAATAGCCATTTCACTCAGATATATGTAGTTATGGTTGTTTGGATCTTAAATGTAAGAAGGTGTAGAGCTCTGAGATCTTTCAACTAGAGGTGGGTGAATAGCTGATTTTTTTTCAGTTACACTAACAATACGAACAATACACAGACACACACAAAAATTATCGAAACCCTTTGTCCTGAGACCTAAAAAAATCTATTTGTTATCCTAGGGCTCTTTGCCAACTGCCATTTTGGTAAACTCACCTGTTTTTTTTTTTTTTCTCAGCCATTGCTAGCAACTGAATATGCTAAACAAATAGTTTGAACTAAAGTTTCAGGTGAGTTGTCCTGTGCCTGAAGACAGGCTGACCAGCGACTTTGCCATTAGTAGTATAAACTACTGCATTAACAACTGCCAACATCTCAAAGAAAATGTGTCTCTCTCTCTGTATGTCACAGAGACTTTATATTCGTTCTTTCTTTGTGATTTTTCCCTAATCTAAAATAAGTCATCTCAACTGAACCTACATGTTCTGTTCCTTGGGCATCAGGACACTGTGCTGTAAAGGGTTAAGTTCTAGCAGGAAGATTAAAACTGCCCCACAACCACATCCTGCCAAAAGCTCTGCAGTGCCACACTTCCTGGTGAGGTTCACAGACTCTCAGTGTATGTCTACACTACAGCTGTGCTGCTGTAGTACAGTGGGTAGGCACTTCCTACAGTGACTGAAGGGATTTTTTTCCATTGATGTGGTTTGTAGTAAGATGAGGGCCTGAAACATAAACTCTTGTGTCAGAGGCCTGGTATGAGGCCTAAGGCCTGAACTAAAGTAATGGTCAAGACTTTGCTAACATAAAGCAAAGTTAAGCTGTGAGTCAGAGGCAGGCCCTGTTTACAGAAGTTGGCAAGGAAAGGGCTGCTGTTGTATTTGGGGAGGAATAGCTCAGTGGTTTGAGCATTGGCCTGCTAAACCCAGGGTTGTGAGCTCAATCCTTAAGAGGGCCCCTTGGGGATCTGGGGCAAAATCAGTACTTGGTCCTGCTAGTGAAGGCAGGGGGCTGGACTCAATGACCTTTCAAGGTCCCTTCCAGTTCTAGGAGATGGAATATCTCCATTAATTATTTAAAAAAAAAACTATAGTGTATTGGATACTAGAAATATAAACACGGTACCAGGACACTCTGATACTGGAACGTTCCACACAGATAACAAGGAACAAGCTGACCCATCCTAAAGACAGGGTCAAAAGGGTGATATGATGGATAGAGTTGTTTTATTCGGACCAACATGTACAAGGTGAGAGGTGGCACCTTGCTACGTAGAGGGGTTGCACCTCAGTATGTCAGGAGTGATGTGTAACTTGTTTGTACCTGTGTATAAGAATGCATCCCTGGGGCAGTGTCTTTGTCCGGCCTAGGGGGCAGTGGAAAGTCCCGCCACTGACTGAGCTGAGTCCATTGTCAGGGAGCACATATGTACTAGCTAGCAGCACTTTTGCAGTACCTTGGACTTCTATGCCAGGGAGCTGGAGACTGTGTTTCTCTTCCAACATAAACCTGGCCCGGGTGCCTTTGTACCTTACTTGAATCTGTGGTCATTGGGGGTTCTCTCAGGGTCTGCTGGGTCAGCTATCTGCGCAGAGGGGGGGGAGCACACAGAGGGAACACACACACACGCAGCCGATTGATATCAACATTGACTAGAACAAAGCACCACACCGGGAGCGTCTGACGACATGGTGAATCTCCCTCTTGGAGAGGTGGTAGCGAGGTCGATGGAAGAATTCTTCTGTTGACCTCACTGCATCTACGGGGGGCTTAGTTCAGTTGACCTATGTCGCACGGGGCACGAAATTTTTCACAGCCCGGAGCAGTGTCGCTTGGCCAAACTAATTTTTAGGTGTACACCAGGCATCGGACACATCCAGACAGGAAGGAGCTGCAGAGCCTGGGACAGAGAACGCAGCGATGCTAGAGTCCAGCAGCAGCAGTACCACATTTGCCTTATAAGTGATTTCTCGTTGGTAGTTAAATACATTTATCATCGTAACACCTGCCTCAGTCATCACTGAAATAGCACAGACGTGGGGGCATACTCGTCCAGGAGAGAGAAAAGAAACCAACATTTTGCCGACCCACCGTGACTTGTTTTTGCCCAGGTTGTCCATCAGGCTGCTGCACCTGTTGCAGGAAAGCGTGGGTTCTCAGTCACCCACTCGTTCTGCCCCATACAACCCATGCAGGAATCGACTCTCTGGGGTTTGGTTTGGTTTCACCGATGGCTCCCATTCCAAGCTTGGAGGTCCTGTGGCCTCCTGTCTTTTCCCGGCAGCTGCAGCAGGGTTACCACCGCTCCACACACACAATCTCCTTTCATTTGCCCTTGCCGCTGAAACTGTCTCCTGGGGGAAACTTGTTTCCAGCTTTCAGCTAAACACCTGCTTAAATCCCATGTGCTTTGCCAAGCGGGGATGGAGTTACTCACGTGCCCAAATTTAAGCATGTGCTCAAGTGCTTTGCTGAATCAGAGCCTAAAGATGGGGCTATTATAAGCTAGTCCCCGTCAGACAGGAGTGGGGCTTTTTCATTTTACTTTCCTCGGAGCAGTGAATGGGAGCCATCCTCGTGGTGCATGCAAAGGTGTCGGTTATGTATGTGTGAGCAGTGCGTTTGGTATCTAAGTGTAGGAAAATGTGCTTGGTGGTCGTTAAGAAGAAGAATCCCCAGCGCTTTCCCCATGAATACCGCCTGCATAAGTTAGTGCTGTCCCGACTCTGTTCTAAATCCAGCCTTCGCTGCATAGGTGTTGACTCCATGGGTGCTTCAGGGCTGGAGCATCCATGGAAAAAAAAAATAGCGGGTGCTTAGCACCCACCTGCCAATCAGCTATTTGGCCGGCCTCACCGAGTACCGGTTCAGCAGGAGGCATTCCAGGGAGGAGGTGGGAAGAGGTGGAGAGAAGGCGAGGTCTCGCGGGAGGGGCAGGAACAGGCGGAGTAGGAGCGGGAAGAGAGAGTGAGGACGGGGCATTGGGGAAAGGGGCGGGGCAGGAAGAGGCGGAGCAAGAGTGGGGTCTTGGGGGAAAGGCCGGTGCGGGGACAAGGCCTCAGAGCGGCGCAGGGGCAGGGTACCTGCCCAGAAAAATGAAAGTCTTCCATGTAGCTTTTGTCAGAATGGAACGACTGGCAAAATCCTGAGACGTGAAAGGGAGAAAATTCCATCCCTGGGCCCTGTTCTTCTGTAGCCCCGGCTAACATGGGCTCTTTGCAAACTTAGCCTCAGAACACCCTCAGTGAGGCCAGTCCGGGTTAGGATACTCAGGGTACTTTTGATAGATGAGAAGATTGAAGCACAGGACAATTAAGAGCCCAGTGAGGATCGCACTTCTTGAGTGTCCTGACGTCTATGGCAGAACTGCATCTAAAACCCAGATCTCCTGCTTCCTGGCCCCTATGCCTTAACCACAAGCCTATTAAGCTAATGGGCATTAGTGTTAGATTTTTCCCAAAGGAATGTTTATTTTGTCGTGCGGTTAACAGCTCCATATTGTATTACTCTCTGCCCTTGCTGTATTGGCATCCTATAAACCTCCTGCTCTGCAACTCTTTATCCTCCCCTCTTGGGTTTCAGTCTTCGCTGAGATGCTGAAGAGCAGAGTATCTCTCCTGCCATAGGAATGATGTTGGCAAGGGGACAGGGGGGTTGATCTGGGAGGAGAGTGGGAGGCAATTGAAAGAAGCAGAGAAGCAAAAGAAAAGTGAATCAAAGGGGCACGAGCTAAAAGAAGAGATTGCAATTGTGTTGATTTGACTCCTGATACCTCGGAGACTGTCTCCGCTTTGCCTATTAAACATGGATCATTTGCATTTTAACGCCCATTTAAACAAACCGACTATTGGAGATTACAATACAGAGCTTTGCTAAAAAGAAAGCTTTGATAGCATCGTCCACGTTCCAAGAAAACAATGGGATCTCACCGAGCGCGCACACACACACACACACACACACAGCAGCTGAGGATTTTAAAAATTACATGGTTTGCAAGCTCTATCAAACCACTTCTGACTCTGCACTGCTGATGCTTTGTCACTTTTTCATAGTCATTCTGGATTCAGTTTTGCAGAAATTTTTTCAGCAAAAGGGTCACAGAGAACCTGGAAAATAGCCCCATTGTCTTAAACTAAGGGAGGTGAACAAAGAGTCATGAGATGGGGCTAATATAGTCCTAGTGTGAATCTGCTAAACGCGGTGGGGTTGTGCCCATTTTCAGCAAGGCTACATACCCCTACACACCCATACTGCTTTATAAATATTAACTAATCTTCAGTCAGTATCATTGCCCCATTTTACAGATGGGGAAACCTCAGGTACAGAGGTGAATTGACTGGCCGAAGGTTGCACAGCACATCAATAGCAGAAACGGCACTAGAACTCAAGACTGCAAAATCCAGTACCGGGGACCCCTCCAAGACTAGAAGCAAGTGCCAACTCCCCTAGAACCACTTGGGGAGCCCCTCCTGTCCACTGGGGGAAAGCGTTGCTTTCTCTTCCTACGGGGTCACTAGATATCGGACCAGACCTGTCACTAGTGCAGGACTGGATATTGACCATCCCAGATTGGTGTGATTTTGAAGTAGTGGGAATTACATACTGAACAGGGAAAAGAAGGCAACATTTCGTTAGTTAACTGGTTGATTCTGCTTTTAAATGGCAGCTGTTCAGAGCTACTCAGAGGTCTGAAACGTTACAATCAGTCCCAGGGCAGAAGGGTTAGAGCGCAGGGTAATCAGTCAGATAAACAGTTTATCGCATGGATTCTGCCATGTGTCACGTGAGCCTGTAAGTTATCACACAGCCATCACCTCCCCATACATCCCCCCAGGGAAGGGCAGCAAAGAGACTCAAAAGAGAAAGCGTCCGCTGCTCTCTTGAGAAGTCTTTAGTTTCACTGAGAATTGGGGAATATGAAATAATCAACAGGGGAGCAATGCGCCGATGTACGGCTGCCCCTTAGAACGGTTTACCTAGCACAGTGGTTTTTCAGCCTTTTTTTCATTTGTGGACCCCCCTAATAAATTTTGAATGGAGGTGCAGACCCCTTTGGAAATAGACATAGTCTGTGAACCCCAAGGGTTGAAAACCACTGACCTAGAGTGACAGCTGTGCGTGCTATCCGTCTCTTTCTGTTGTAACAGAGATGCATGCTTTAGCCAAAGGAGTGAGGGTTACATTTTTGTTAGCCGGGCCACATGCAGAACGACAAACTGTTGTGACGGTGCCGTGATTCAAAATTGAATTGCCAGATGCAATTCAAAGTTCAGGCTTGTCCTAAGACCCATTAAATGCCAGTGCAGCTTTGACTTCAAATATACGTTGCCTAATGTGGGATTCTTCAGCGTGTCCTTAATTAAACCCAACCTGGGTGAGACACAGCTTCACTGCCGCCTCATCCCAGCATGTGAAACCCCTGCTGCTGACTGCTGGGATAAAACGGAGAGCAATCAAGGCGACCAGGAACCATTCCAACCATGTAGCAACACCGCCACCTTGAGGAACTCCCATTTGGAGACTAGTAAGACAGGGTTGATGTCCGGGGAAAGATATTTATCAGTGTAAAGAACCAGATCTTTGCTGCTTCTGGGTTTGAGGGGCAGGTCCCGCATCAGTCAACAAGGGTCTTCATCTGAACAGATTGCCTCTCCTTGTTAAAATATAAAGAATTCAATAAATAGGAACGCACTGGTTGAATGTTAGGGGAGGAAGGTTGGCCGTGTGGCTTCAGCATTTCATGGCGAATCGAGAGATCTGGTTCTGCTGGTTTCCGTGCCACGGGCTCACTGCGTGGCCTCGGACAAGCCACCTCCTCTCTCTGTGTCACACCACCACCGCGCTGCATAGGCCCCTGCACCTGGTGGGAACGTTAGTCTACATGGCCGCTGTGTGGTACTGTATTAACTTTCCTGTGGCTAATGCCCTGAGACCTCAGTCCCACTCCCACCCAGCTTCTCCCCACTTGCAGATTGCCAGACCCACTGAGAACTGTCCGCAAGGTTAGGGAAGGCGGGAAAGGCTGTGTGGAAGAGGACACACAGAAGGCTCCCGCCAAGCATGGACCTGCCTCTATATTCCTGAGTGGAGTTCTGATCCCACACAGTCCTTTACCCAAACAGGCAGCCCCCCTGAAGCCAATAGGCACATTTACCTGTCTCCTGGGTTTGCTGGTCTGTATCCTGAATGTCTTTGTTGTTATACACGGTCTGTACAGTTCACAATGCCAAAAAAAACAATAAATACAGGGACAGGCTCCTACAGTGAAGCAATTCTAGACGGGACTGCTGGCCAGGACCATATTTAGACTTACTTCCAGCTTACCTAGACTCCAAGGGACCACTGTGATCATCTGATCTGACTGCCTGCATAACACAGGCCATAGGACTTAATGGAGTTAATGCCTATTTGAACTGGAGCAGATCTTTCGGGAAAACATCCAATCTTGGTTTAAAAAGTGCCAGTGATGGGGAATCCCCCACAACCATTGGTAAATTGTTCCAGGGGCTAATTACCCTCGCTGTTAAAAATGTGCACCTTATTTCTCATCTGAATTTGTCTAACTTCCAGCCATTAGATCTTGTTATACCTTTGTCTGCCAGACAGAACACCCTTCTATTATCAAACAACTTGAACAGCGTCCTTTTAACAGCCGGTGACACTTTTTGTCTTTTGTCTGCTGGATAGTGGTTTAGAAGCTCTTTGAGGCAGATGCTGTCTCTGACTACGTGGATACACAGTGCCTAGCAGAACGGGATCCTCCTCCAGGGGGCTTCGTTGTGAATAATAACAAATACTTACAACTCACTAACCACTTTGCTAAAGCAGAGAATGAAGAAAGGAGAGCCCCAGTGAAGAGAAGGGGGGGTGGGAATATCCCAGCTGTCTCCTGTCCCCAGATGGATGCACATTTCAGGACACAGACATTCAAAAAGGCTTGTCAGTTCTTCTGTAGTGCACCACAAGAGGAAGCTAAAGGTAGCTCAGAAATTCTATGGGTCATCCTTCAGCTGCAACCAACTCCCCTCCCCAGAGCTGCTGTAGTCGAGGTGACATGTGGAACGTTACCACCTAGTGCCAAAGGACTTGAACAGCGAACACATCAATGGCCCTGTTGTGCTCAGTGCTGACAAACAGAGAGAGGGATTCAGTCCCAGCCATGAAGAATTTACAATCTAAGACAGAGGTCCCCAAACTGTGGGGTGTGGAGGAATGTTTCGGGGGGTGATGCGGTGGGGGGGGAGGCCAGCCTCCATGGGGGCAGGGAGGGAGCACCACCCAGCCACACTCTGGCCCTGCCCCTAGCTTCAGGCCCCAGCCCCATGCCTCAGCCCCTGGCCACAGCTCCGTTCCCGACCCAGCCCCACCTACAGCTGTGGCCCCAGCCCTCTTACCCCATCCACACACACCCCACCAGCCATTGCCCTGGTCCCAGGGGGAGCATGGACAGGGGTAAGGGGGGGGGGGCGTGACCATGAAAAGTTTGGGGATCCCGATCTAAGGGGTAGATACTGCCACATCCATGCAAGGGAGTAAGAAGGCCCCTTGTAACTTCTATGCAGGCTACCTGGACCTGGGGTTTGGCCATGCAGGAGTAAGCATGGCTAATGCCTATTTACGCCCTTGGTGGAGTGGATGGTTGGGGAAAGGATGGAGACTTAGCTTCACTTTGTTCCGCGCTGGCCAACATAGCTGAGCCAGTGCCAGGAGCATCCTGAGATCGCTGCTGGTTTTGGCCAGCAGCAAATGGCTCATCACTCCATCCCGCCACCAAGGAGGAGCGACAAAGGAGGTGTTTCCCCAGGTGCAGTTTACTCACTATCCCTAGCCAAAGGTACAGTGTGGCCCGTCACTTGTTGGGCGTCTCAGCCTCATTTCTGCCCTAACAGATTTACTGCAGACAATCCACCCAAACTATCTCGAGAATGAAATTCATTGGGTCCAAATGAGACAAGACTTGAAAGGTTTAAGGGGAAAGAGCTTATTGGCTTGTTATCTTAATACAACGGCACCATTAACGTCTGACATTTACCACCAGCAGTCGTTCTAATACAGCGATATTTGCAGTATTCCTTGTCTGAGTATAGGAAATACCGCAAATACCAAAGGGACAACAAATGTCAAGATTTTAATGGCAATGTGTCTTCCCATCAATTTTACTTTCACGTCCTGCTTTTATATTAAATATATTGGGCCAAGTCCTCAGCTGGGGCAAACAGCCATAGTTCCTTTGAAGTCATTCTATAAAACCATTATTGGTGAGAGGTAGTTTGGGCCAGTGGCTAAGGAAACGGATTAGGGCTTAAAAACCTTTGATTCTAAGCCTGACTCCACTGGTGAACTTGGGGGAAACCACATTGTCTCTTTCCCCATCGCCACCACACTTTGTCTGTTCAGAGTGTAAATTCTTTGGGGGCACAGACCATCTCATTGTGTCTGCACAATGCCAGCACAACAGACCTTGATCCCAGTCAGTGCAACTCTAATAATAATCCTTGCAAGGGCAAGAATTCTGTACGGTCGCTTTAGTGCAGGTTCGTAGATTCATACGTTTTGAGGCAGAGGGGACGACTGTGATGATCTAGTCTGCCTTGCACAACACAGGCCACAGAACTTCCCCGAATTAATTCCTGGTTGAACAAGAGCAGATTTTTTAGAAAACATCCAATCGAGATCTAAAAAAAATTATTCCAGTGATTAATTACCCTCACTGTTGCAGGTGCATCAGTAACATTGGTTTTATGTAATGGGTTCACCCAAATTCGGTCCACTTACCCCCAAAATACTGTTTACAAAGTGTGGATGTGTATTATTCACCAGCCTGTATCTTTAACACAGGAATTTATTGGGGGGCAGGGGGCAAAAAATCCCCTCCACAATTGTTTTCATGCAATGTGTGCATGTCATGAAACTGTTCTTTCATACCTGGCTGGCTGGCTTCCGCCCTGGTTATTATGGTACTGTCCTGTACAGTGTGCATCTGTGTGTTTGACTAACCATGGGGTGTTGCACCCGGGCTACTTCCGACCAATATTCTAACCACATTTACGCCACTGAAATTTGGTTTTGTCGGAGAAGGACCACTTGGAGTTCCTATTTCCCCAAAATATCCCCCCAAACCCCTTCACCCCCTTTCCTGGGAAGGCTTGAGAATAATATACCAACCAAATGCCTTTAATAAAAATACAGACCAGACCCTTTATCTTTAGGACACTAAAATCAATTAGGTTCTTAAAAGAAGAACTTTATTATAAAGAAAAACGTAAAAGAAGCACCTCTGTAAAATCAGGATGGAAGGTAATTTTACAGGGTAATAAAAAGATTTAAAACACAGAGGATTCCCCTCTATGCTCAACTTCAAAGTTACAAAAACAGGACTAAACCTCCCTCTTAGCATAGGGAAAATTCACAAGCTAAAACAAAAGATACTCTGACGCAGTTCCTTGCCTTTACTTACACTTTCTGTAATTTTAGATGTATTATTTCAGGTATCTTTGTAGGAGCTGGTTCACCTGCTTGTTCTCTCTCTGTGTCCTGAGAGGGACCCAACAAAAAGAGCACAAACACAATCCCCACCCCCATCCTGCCCCAGATTTGAAAGTGTCTTCTTTCCTTATTGGTCCTTTTGGTCAGGTGCCAACCAGGTTATTTGAGCTTCTTAACCCCTTACAGGTAAAATGATTCTGTACCGCTGTCTGTACCTCTGGCCCAGAGGGATTTGACGTTACTGCATACATAAAGGTTGGTACCCTTCCCTTTATATTTATGACAGGTGATAATTAAAGTAGAAGAGAAATTATAAAGTGGGTCAGTTGCATTACAATGGTGCCTAGATACCCCGACTGAGACTGGGGTGCCATTGTGTGAGGATTTGTACAGACCCCTCATAAGAGACAGGCTCTGCCCCAAAGATGGTCTAAACAGATCAGGCAGACACAGGGGGAGAGAAGGGGCCTAATAGTCCCATTTTACAGGCGGGGAACTGAGCTACAGAGCAACTAAGTGACTTGCCCAAGGTGACACAAGGAGTCTGTGGAAGAGTTAGGCACTGAAGCCAGCTCGCCTGAGTCCCAGTCCTATACCATAGATAATTGCAACGGCTTCAAACCCCAAGCCATTGCAATATGCTTTCACGTGGAAAAGGACTGAAATGTGTGTTTATCATGTTTATCCGACCTTGTTCTCAAGTGCTTTGGCCCTGCCGTCTTCCAGTGCAACGTCTAAAGCCCTCTGTGATCTCTACCAAGACCTCACAGTTAGGGCCAGATTGCATCTTTAGGAGCCTAAATACCTCTGACAAATAGCCCCTTAATGGCTTTTCAAAAGCTCCCAAGCAAGTTAGGTGATTGACTTCTATTGAAATCAATGGGAGTTGGGTGTCTAACTTGCTTGGGAGCTTTTAAATCCTCCTAGGTACCTGTCTGCATCTTTAGGTACCTAAATACCTGGCCCTTAGTGCATACAGCAGCCACCTCACTAGGGTGTCCGCAGACACTTCACAACCGGCAACAAACCGAAGCAGCTTTGTGCAATTATCCGGCCGACAGTGGTCTCTTTTTTGTTGTGCTAACGTTTATAGGAGTGAGGATCAAAGTGGAACAGCTTTGGTGCATGAATGCGATGCAGGGATATTAAAGGGCCAGGAGAAGACGAAGCCCCCTAGCAAAACTGAGGCATGGAACAACACATGTTCCCTATTCAGCCATGGGTTTGTGTTTCCTTGCAGTTGTTCGCTCTGCCAAGCGCTTGTCTCACACCCGGGGCTGGGGGAACCAGGCTTCCTCGTTGTCTTTTGTTAGTGGTTGGTAGTGCCAGGGAAAAGCGATGGAGTCCTACTGTCCCCCTGGACGATCACGCCCACTTATTTCCCCCCAGGCACAGGTACACCACTGCCTGTGGACGCGCACTCCGTCCCCTCCCAACGTGCCTCCATTCTCTTCATCTCTAGGCACGGGGAGAATAATTCGGTCCCATTCGACCCATGACCCTTCTGCCGAGACAGCAAGCAAGAGGGGCACTGGGAGTCAGCCGTGATGGTGAAAAAAGTCATCAATCCCTGGGCAATTTGGAGCTGGCTGGAGCCCACCACATGTTTTCCCAGGGTGGACTTTCTGTCCAGTTCTGTATAAACACTCCACCCTGTGCTTGCCAAGCATGGGCCCGAGTTGCAGAGGTCAGCACCAGCCAGATCCAAATATCTCCTCACGTTCGGCCATGGCCAGAGCCAGGGGGTTGTTTTGGCCCCATCTCTAACAATTAAAGATGATTCATTCATGTGGTGATTAGTTCCTTTTCCTCCCTCTCACTTCTCCAAGGGGGGGATGACAGAAGATGTCGATCACAGGCCACCAACATGAGCCAGCACCCAAGCACTAAACCCCCGACCAAAATTAGACAACTGTATTATGGTCCATTGGAGACTAGATTATTATGTGCTCCAGGCAGAGGTGCACCAGTGCCCCCGCGATGGCAGGGAAATGATTGAGCTACACCCAGATAATCCTGGCAAGTGACCCGCAATCACCTGCTGCAGAGGAAGGTGAAAACCCCCTACGGTCACTGCCAATCTGACATAGAATCATAGAATATCAGGGTTGGAAGGGACCTCAGGAGGTCATCTAGTCCAACCCCCTGCTCAAAGCAGGACCGATCTCCAGACAGATTTGTGCCCCAGATCCCTAAATGGCCCCCTCAAGGATTGAATTTACAACCCTGGGTTTAGCAGGCCAATGCTCAAACCACTGCGATATCCCTCCTAAAATATGGAGATAGGTATATCTCATAGAACTGGAAGGGACCCTGAAAGGTCATCAAGTCCAGCCCCCTGCCTTCACTAGCAGGACCAAGTACTGATTTTGCCCCAGATTCCTAAATGGCCCCCTCAAGGATTGAACTCACAACCCCCAAGGTTTAACTCACATGGGGGGGAAATTCCTTCCTAACCCCGCCTATGGCAAACAGCTAGACTCTGAGCGTTTGAGCAAGAGCCAGCCTGCTGGGCATCTGTAAGAGACAAAATGCTTGGTGCCACCTCAGAGCCCTGGCCCTTCCCACCCAATGTCCCATCTCCAGCCATTGACTTAATTAAACAAGTCACGGGAGGCTGTTCCATGCATACACGGTAGGAGGCCTGGAGCCAAGAGTGGTTGGCCCATGTAATCTATACAGTACACACCATATCGCATACAGCTCATGCAATTTAAGCCCTGCAGCCTCCACAGAAATCAATGTAACCTTTCCCTAATGCCTTTCTTAGGGGTCCGTGCTCCCCTAGGTAACTGATCGATCCCTGTTATGCTAGTGCCACTTACACCCAGACATTCAGGGAGAAAACATCCCCAGGAATGAATAGCTTCTTGATGGTCCCTCCTTCAGATCTAGCGGGAGCTCAGCACGGCCAAAGAGGTAGCGCGTTCAAGGGGAGGAAGAAGAAAAGTCGTTACACATGGAACCAGCTTTGTAAAAGCCCAACAGCTTAGAATTAAAAGCTTTTTTAAAAAGCTGCCCTTTAAATTTTGATGACTCAATAAATCTAAGGCAGAATTACTCAAAAGTAGATGTTAACCAGGCCTTTAACTCAGTGGATTTAGCAGGAAGAAGTAGGGGGGGAATTAAAAAACCTTAGAGCAAGCGACAGACTTAGCTGAGCTGTTTTATTGGTAACATCGTTTCTGAGCGGCGATAAATCCTGGGCTTAATCCGTAGAGCGGAGTCGCAGGAAAATGGGCTGTCAGCGGAAAGTTGGTGCAGAAGCCTCAAATGAGCTGAGCCACTTCGGCTGCTGGCCGTGTGCCTCCTGCCACGTGCCCGCTCCACTCGGGCCAGCACGCTGAAAATAACAGCGTGGCCATTGCGGCACTGTCTAGCCACCTGAGTACAAGCCCACCTGGTTCCCGGGGCCAAGCTCAGATCGCAACGCCCATGCTGGTATTTTTAGCACACTAGCGCAAGCAGAGCTAGCGTGTGTCCGTCCCGCCTGGCTGCGAAGGCACGCGCCAACTGTGATGTAGCTATACTCTTAGCCATACAGCACAGCCCTCACTGGTTTGCCTGTCTAGAGCTCTGGGGCTTAGAACCGTGCTGTCTGAGGTTGTGATCCCTGTAGATCCCACATGCTTTGGACCTGATCAGGACTTGGATGGGAAAGCTTAAAGTGCTCCAGGATACACTGTTCTCTCTTTAGGGTGGCTTCACCCACAGAGACTCCTCTAACAGTGCACCAGTGCAACTGCTCAGTCCAGCCTCTTAGGAGATAATGTAAAATCAGGTTGGTAAAGATCTTGCAACTCTTTTTGCATCTGTTAACTCCACCCATCTGCCCAAATTCTGCCCAAATTCCATTTTGTCTCCCTGAATTCCTCCTCTGGTTTCAGTGGAATACAATATTCCACTATTATTCTCCACTTTCTGTCCTAAACTCTCAAGCAGTGTTGATAGCCAGTTACTGTGTTCCAGCCCAGAGGTGGCTGTACTATCGTGGCGAATGTCAGACAGATACACACGCTATACTATGGCTCCATCCATGATCACGCTGACTCAGGAGCTAAGGTCGCATCCTGCCTGTAGAGATCATAATTGGTAATGATGGTGAAGTCCTTTTGATTATGATGACTGTACATTTTCTGTTCACCAAGCTCACATTTGTCAGGTTATTTTCCTTTTTGTCTCTGTGTCTCACCCTGTTCGTCCAAAATTTGCTGCTTCTGAGTTCCTGTGTGTCTAATTAGTGCCTATCCTGCTCCATTAGATGTGGCTTCTTTAGCTGTAAATCTCTCTGTGGGTTGACTGCAATATAATTTCTTCTTCAGGTAATATAGGGCATACAGGGCATCTTATACACCAGCACTTCCAGAAGTGTTAGTGCTTTGATCAAATGCTTTTATACTGCGTTTTTAAACAACTAGATGCCGATGAGCTATTGATTACAATGGGATCTTGCATTCTGAAGACAATGAGCCAGAACCTCCACTGGCGTAAATTGATCTGGCTTCAGAGACTTCGGTGAAGCTTTGCTGATTTATATTAGCTGAGCATCTGGTCCAGTACACAGTAATATAGCCTCATGCACTCATAACTCTTCTTGTTTTTATAGCGTCGCATTGCACAGATCGCAACATACTTTGCAAATGGAAATGAGGCCTCACAACCCCCTCAGGTCAACTTCATTTTGCAGATGGGAGAACCAAGGTGCAGAGGGGTGAAAATTGGCTGCTAGTTTCAGGTGTCCTGCCTGAGACACCAAAGACTATCGCACCCAAGATTAGTGGCCTCTTTGGGTGTATTAGCATTAAGGCCAGCTAGGGTGACCAGATGTCCCGATTTTATAGGGACAGTCCCGATTTTTGGGTCTGTTTCTTATATAGGCTCCTATTACCCCCCACCCCTGTCCCGATTTTTCACACTTGCTGTCTGGTCACCCTAAGGCCAGCCTGGTATGCATGTGTGCTGAGTACAAAGCCATTCCTACTGACGTCAGCTGGAGGCCTTGGGCGTTCAGAACTTCTAAAAGTTAGGCCCCTTGGTGTCTCAAGGGGACCACCCAAAAATATGGAGGTACCCAAAGTTGGTGCCCTCTTTTGAAACGTTCAACTTCAGTGGCAGAGCCAGGAACAACTCAAAGCTGCTAATTCTGTGTTTGAACAACAGATCATTCTCCTTCTCTCTCCTCCCCATGTGCAGCATGTTAACAATGAGATGGTGGTCGGTACGTCCTCACATATGTAGCATGAGCGTTGCTGTACAGGCAATAGTTCACCTATGCCAAGTAGGTGTGTCTATCCAAATGTGGTCTTCTCCTGAGGTCTTTTCTCCCAGGACATTAATAGATGGCAGAGAAGAGCTCATTCAGACCCTGGCTTACATAATATAGAATAATTACCCAGGGTCATGGTGGATTCTCCATCGCTGGCAATTTGTAAATCAAGAGTGGATTTTTTCGCAAAGGTTGGCTCTAGGAATTATTTTCGGGAAGTTCTCTGGGCTGGGTTATACGGGAGGTCAGACTGGATGATCACAATGGTCCCTTCTGCTCTTGCCAACTATGAATCTATAATATACCATTAATTAATTATAATTAATTAATTATTAATTAATTATATTATATTATATTATACATATAATTAATGAGAATTGAAACAATAACATTGACATGAAATGTCTTGACCTTATCAGAATGAAATATTTTGGAATATTCTGTTTCATGACAAATTCTGAAATTTTGTCCCCATCTGGGACAACACCAGATTTTGGAATCTCTGAATTTCCCATGCAACGGAAATTCCATTTTTTAGCCAACTCTACCATACAATCATTCACATCTGCCACTTTGTTTCACAAGGCCTTTTAAGTCAGGCACCGGTCTATGCTGAGACTCAACCTTGGCTAACAAAAGCAATGGTTGTGTCAGGTAACCTGAAGGCACATTCCTATGAGCAGGGCTCCAGCCACTAACAGGCAAGACAATGAACCGGGAGGACCATGTGTTTGAGAGGGGTTGTGTGCCCTTTGCACACCCACTCGTTTCAATGTGCTCTCGCTACCCCTGCATTGCAACTCAGGTACTTTGGCGTGCAATTAACCCCGTCTGCAAATGCAGATCCTGTGAACCGCCCATGCCAAAGGATGTCCCTTTAAGAATTTGGGACTGGAAAGTACATACGACCGAGAAACACAACACAAGGGCCTGAAGGACATCTTCAGGGAGGAAAGCAACGGAGCTCAGCACCAGCTCTGGAAGGGTTTCCCAGCTGACCCCACGGAGCATCAGGAGGCCGTTTGTTTCTACATTAGGATTATTTATGACAAGTGAAGTGTGCCGTAAACACAGGGATGTAAGAGGCTCTGCAGATGGAATAAGATGCTTCTCAGATGGCTGCTCTGTTTCCACAGAGCTAATTGCCTCATAAATTGGTTTTATTCTGCTGGCTGAGGCTAATCTCCCCCTTTAAAGTTAATAACAGAACTCCGATTGTTTTGGACTTGGTGCTAGCCAAAGAAGCTGCCGAGGGATTCCAGAGGGGCCAGACGACGCCTCAGCCGCTTGGTTGCTCAGCGACAACCAACGGGCGTGCTTATGGAGGCTGGGTTTCCATTTCATAGAATCATAGAATATCAGGGTTGGAAGGGACCTTAGGAGGTCATCTAGTCCAACCCCCTGCTCAAAGCAGGACCAATCCCCAACTAAATCAGCTGGCCTGGACTGCAGAGGGACAATACAGTCTGCAAATGAGAAAATGACTGTGCTCTCAACCGGCCCTATCCTGTAGGTTGACGTGCATGTTCTCAGTGGCTATACAACCAGATACAGATAGCAACTGCCAATCGTTGCCAGCAGAGGGCGCCCTGGCTCGATGGTAGTTGAGGGCAGCCGACATCTAACCGGACTGAGTCCAATGTTTGAATTACCAGCAGGGGTGATGACAGTTCTATTGATAGAGACACAGAGTTCAGAACCAGGTGGAAACACATTAGGCTCAATACAGGCGCAACTGGATGAAAATCTCTGGCCCGTGCTATGCAGGAGGCCAGACTAGATGGTCCAATAGTTCTTTCGGGCCTTGAAGTCTAGGAATCAGCCTAAATTTGAGAGCATTTGGATTCAGGCCAGTCCTCAAATTTTATTCTGATCATACCCGAAAATGTTTTAAGTTGTCCTCTGCCAGCTGCTTCATTTCCTGCTCAAACCTGTGCTGAAGTGGCCCTGAAATAAACCCAGGCTGCAAACATGGTAAAATGCAGCAGATAGCATTAGGTCTACTATCGAGTGGCTGGGTGCTAGAATTAATGTTGCCAATTAGCAGAGCACCTTCTCCATAACCATGCCCCTTTGGCAGCTAGGTCTGGCAGGAGCAGCACTTACCATCTCGGAAGACTAGCAGTCCCCCACTTCCGCCTCCCCCGATGGGTCCTCAGTACCACTGGGTGAGCGAGGACACGCTCAATGTGCAAGAAATATTTCAGATCCAGAGACGCAGATTCGCTTAGAGCAAAGTGGTTTTGGCGTGTAAGCCCCTTCATGCGGAGAAAACGTCAGGAACTGAAGGACTCATTAATCTAGCAGATAAAGGCAGAACAGAAACCAGTGGCTGGAGGTTACCACCAGATGACTGCAAATTAGAAATAAGGCGTATGGTTTTAACAGTGAGGGTGATGAACCATTGGAACAAGTTACTAAGGGAAGTGGTGGATTCTCTATCTCTTGAGGACTTCAAATTCAGACTGGATGACTTTCTGGACGATATCGGGCTGGGGTATACAAATGAACACTGGACAGCAAGGGGTTAAGGAGCTGCTCTACGTTCAGCCAGTTCCGCCCCGCCAGGCCTACAAGGCAGGCCCAGGGTGCAGGAAGAACTTAAAAGGGGAGCTCACTTGGTGGCAGACCAGGGAAAAGAACAGACCATCAGCCCTCAGCTCCTGAGGACAGGCCTGACTGAAGGCAGCAGCTTCCCAGCCGACCACTGCCCAAAGCTCATAGACTCATAGACTTTAAGGTCAGAAGGGACCATTATGATCATCTGGTCTGACCCCCTGCATGCTGCAGGCCACAAAACCGTCCCTACCCTTTCCTTGACTCTGCTGATGAAGTCCCCAAATCCTGTGTCTTAGTGACTTCAATTGGCAGAGACCCTCCTGCTAGAGATCCCTGCCCCATGCTGCGGAGGAAGGCGAAAAACCTCCAGGGCCTCAGCCAATCTACCCTGGAGGAAAATTCCTTCCCGACCCCAAATATGGCGATCAGTAATACCCCGAACATGTAGGCAAGAGTCTCCAGCCTGACCCTTGTTAGCCATTATACTGTTTGCCTACCATTGCTTGGTATTCCTCAGCTAATATGTTTTACCATTAAACCATTCCCTCCATAAACTTGTCTAACTTAATCTTAAAACCAGACAGGTCCCTCGCCCCCACCGTTTCCCTCGGAAGGCCATTCCAATATTTCACCCCTCTGACGGTCAGACTATGAGACTCAGTTGATTTGCATTTATTCTCTTTGGGTTTTGTTCATGGACTACCCCGGATGAGGAGAGACTTTACAGCCCCTGGCACAGGAGATGGGTTGACCCTCAGGGCACCCCCTGCTTATTTCTGGCCTTTTCTGTTGTTTTAGTGGCAAAGATGTGGGTCAGCTGCCATGGCGATGGGCACAGCATAAATTAGATGAGATGAGAGAGGGTTGGCTCATGGTCTTTGCTGCTTCTATAGGGAATTACAAGTTGGATGAATGAGTTCAGTAGGGCATCCATCTAGGCATCGTAAGACCATGACCTCCAGGTGCATGTCCTTTATGTGAGTACAACAATGCTGTGCTGCTCACCTCTGGCCTTTGCTTGCTTCCTCTTTGGCAAATGAGGACTAAAGAGCTGCATATATGGGGCAGGAATAAGAAAGTGTTGGGGACCAGGGCATAAGAAGTACACACAAAGCCTCTCGCTGTTTTGATTGGCTACCCCAATCCTTGGAAGGTCGGCTCCCTCCCACACAGGCTCCTCTCACTGCTGGAGCGATGTTTAAAAACTCCCCATTAGTCTACCTCTGCAGCACGAGGGCAGATTACTATTGCTAGACCGGTCTTGGCGTCCACCCTACTGCAGAGGGCTCATTGATCTGACGAAATCTAGGGATGGGCCAATGCCACAAATTCCTCTCCACACCCAAACTTCCTCAGACTTCAATGGTGCTTGGCTCTGGTTTACCCCAGGATGGGAAACCTTTAGCAGATATCAAAGAAGACTGTTGGAGGAGACCTGAGCTTCCCGTCCCAACTGTGAATTTTAAAGGGTCACGTCATCTCCTCGCACTGCATCCCCGTGCATTCTCTGCTGATGCTGGGCTTAATTAAATAGAAATATGAAGCAAGTAAGTAAGGGCAATTAGATGGAAATGCAGCGTTACAGGGTGTGAATGCTGATTACCCTAATAATAGACAATAATGCAGTTTACGGGAGTTAAATGGTTTGTTTAATGGATGGAATGGCCTACAGTATATAATATATAAAGTACTTAACAATAAACATTTAATTACTAACTTCACTTCTGTTTTTCTTCAATGTGCAGAACAAAGTGGTTAATAAAAGCGTCGCCAGATTGGAGTAATTTATGCCCCTGTAAAAACGAATCTGCATATCTGACGGGCAACAGCAATTCAATGTCTGCTCCTGGGAGATTCTAGAACGCATGCAATGGACTCATAGCACATACAGGAGCCCAGGGAAATAAAGCTGAGCTAAAAAGGAACATGGGAACAGACCTTAAACCAGGATCCTGCCTTCTACATGGTCAGCACCAGATAGTTCAGAGAAAGATGCAAGAAGGCCTATAGTGAGCAGTTATGGGCCAACCTGCCTCCATGGCAAGTTTCCTTCTTACTTCCATTAGTGGGAGCCCTGAATTCACACACTCCTTGAAGTCAGACATTCAAGTCAGACTCACCATGGACTTTTCACGACGGTCTGGTCTGGCCTTGGAATCTATGAATCTCTGTACTCAGGTAAAGAGGTAGCAGCTTTATTGAATGCCCCCACCTTGGTTGGCGGTCTACACAGCAGTGACTAAACACTGCATTGGTTCACAAAATGGGCCTTCTACCACTCCGGAAATGGTTGATGGGTGGCTGGCTCTGTTTCACTTGTTGTCAAGTCCTAGGCCAGGAGCAAGGAGGGGAGCACCGCTGGACACGACATGAGGGAAATCGTCAGTGAGCCTGCCACAGGAGTGTGGCTGAAATGAGACTACCAAGCGGCACAGACGTCACACAGGCAAGTTAGTCTGCTGGTGGGTGTTGGTCTGAAATGTAAGCAGCGCGAGCCTGTGGCGTGGTTGTCGAACATCTCTGAACTGCTGCACATTGCACGCAGAGCAGAGCCCCGAAGCAAAAGTGAGCGGCTAGCCAAAAAAAGCTAGGCTAAAAGCCTGCTGATGTCGAGCAGGGGAGTATCATTACTGTCCTCAACAGTGGAGGAGCCCCGCTCACCGAGCTGTTAATTTCATGCAATGGGTTATGCGGCACTGATCACAGAACATCAACATATGCAGCTAAATTTTAATCTCTCACGTTCCACTCTCTCCTATCAGAGCTTCTTTGTCCACCCCATGATCACATGGTACATTGGGTGGAAGAGCCAGGGCCTGGCTGATAACAGGCACTTGACTCCAGCAATGCACAAGCGTTCCAATTTGATGCGCATGAGGGAAAAAACATGGCAATTGCCAACCTCGGCCAGCAGGGGGTGGGGCAAGGCGCTAGCTCCCTCCTTACATTTAATTCTACCTTCACTAGACCTGCAGTCTCCTAACTGAACGATCAATGAGACGTTGTCCATACCTAGCATCAACAGTCCAAGGCAGTGGTGGGCTGCACGTGGCCCGTCAGGGCCGTGAGACAGTTTGTTTCCATTGACCGTCCGCAGGCATGGCCGCCCGCAGATCCCGATGGGCGGGGTTCGCCATTCCTGGCCAATGGGAGCTGCAGGAAGCGTCGGCCAGCACGTCCCTGCGGCCCACGTTGCTTCCTGCAGCTCCCATTGGCCAGGAACGGCGAACTGCGGCCACTGGGAGCTGCGGGCAGCTGTGCAAATGTAAACGAACTGTCTGGCGGCCCGCCAGCGGATTACACTGACGGGCCGCATGCAGGCCGCAGGTTGCCCACCACTGGGTCCAAGGAGCACAGGCCACATTAACTGCCAGTCAGGAGCTAATTCCTCACAGGCACTTCCTGCATCCCGCTTCCTGCCTTGTTATGTAGGGCTCTGTGAATTGGACAGTATGGTGCACAGCATGGACTGATAACCCAGCTCCTCGCAGGTTTGATTCAGGCCACCACCAAGGAAGATGCCGTAGTGGGAAAAACCACAGTTCTGGTTTGGGCCAGAAGTTATGAGGCCAAGCTCTTTCTGCAGCAGCCCTGCAAAGAGGGGGATCACTCAGACTTGTGGCTATTGACTCCTCTCTCTTCCGCATGTCAATAGGCCTTAAATATTGATCGCCAGCTGTTATATAGCATTCAGCCCTGCGCGCCAGCACGATGGCCCAGTGGAACTCAGGACCCAGGTTTAATTCTTTGCTCTGTCATGGACTTCCTAGGTGGCCTTGGGCTAGTCATGTAGGTATCTCAATGCCTTTGAGGATCTGCGCCTAACTCCCAATGGACTCTGGGCCAGAGACTCTTTGTGCCTCGGTTCCTTATTTGTGAGCACTTCCTGAGCTCACAGCAGCAGAGGGAGGATAAGTCCATTAAAGACTGTGAGGTGCTCAGATACCACAGCAAAGGGGAGAGGCACAACAGTTGCTAGATGATAGGGGGACGTCCCCAGTGCCCAATGCTATTAGTGTCACTAGGTGTCATTGACAAATTTTCCTAGCCCCTTTCAGCAAAGGATCTCCAAGCACTTTACAATCGTAGAGTTGTAGCCCTGGAGGACTGGCAGGGCCCTCGAGAGGTCATATGGTCCAGTCCCCTGCATGCAAGGTGGGACTAAGTAATAGCTAGACCATTCCTGATAGGTGTTTGTCTCAGCTGTTCTTAAAAACCTCCGATGACAGAGATGCCACCGCTTCCCTAGGCAACGTTAAGTCTCGCTAGCCCCTTGTGAGGTCAGTGTCATACGCCTCGTTTTACAGACAGGCAAACTGAGCCACAGAGCTGCTTAAATAACTTGCCGAAAGGCACGAAGCCATAAAGATCAGCATCAGAAGTAGAGCTGAGTAGCTTCGTTGACCATCTCTGTGCCTCTAATGCCTCCTGGTGAGACTATTCAAATACCAACCTCCTAGATAAGCCCTTTTCCATCCATAGATCGCAAAGCACTTTACAAAGGAGACAAGTATCAGAGGGGTAGCTGTGTTCGTCTGGATCCGTAAAAAGCAACAAAGAGTCCTGTGGCACCTTATAGACTAACAGACGTATTGGAGCATAAGCTTTCGTGGGTGAATACCCACTTCGTCAGCTGCATGCTCCACTACGTCTGTTACTCTATAAAGTGCCACAGGACTCTTTGTTGCTTTTTACGAAGGAGAGCAATCGCAGTAGCGTCATTTTACAGATGGGGAAACTGAGGCACGGCACCATGCAATGACTTGCCTGAGTTTGCCCAGAATAGAATGCTGGGCTCCTGAGTCCCAGTCAAGTGCACTAATCACCTGGCCATAGCTCCTTATGACCTCACAGGGGAGGAAAGAGTTAATGTAATACGCTCCAGAACAGGCAGCCCTGCAGCCGCCCTTGGGCATCTGTTGTGACATGCAGCTGAGGAGCCGCTGGCAGGATTTGTTGCTTTATTAACAAGACAATTAAGGGGGAGTTGTCACGGCACCAGCAGCCAGTATATTTATCACTCAGGGCTGACCTTGGTGCTCCTATTTTACTCCTCAGGAGCCGCTATTAAAAGTTTGAAGGCAGGCCGGGTGGCAGGCAACAGTGTGAGATTCTGGTGTTTGCAAAAGTCTTGGTTGTGCCAACCTAGAGCCTTCAGAAATAATGTCAGGTATGGAAAAGAAGACGACGATTGGATTAAAATATCAGATTTTTTTTTTAAAAGTTGGGGGGGGTAGTTCCTTTCGGGGGGGGGGGGGTTTGTCTTTAGGGCTGCCATTTTCAAGCTCCTCTCTCCACCCTGAAAGGCCAGAAACACCAACTGTTTAGTTAAAATGAAAGCTGAGTTTCACAATCCCATGCCTCCAGGAGCTGGGTCTTTGGGGAAATCACCAAATAGCTTGAGCCTTGTGATAAAAATCTCGAGAGTAACACTGTAATGTGTGTGTGTGTATGTGTGTGCTCGCGCTGTTTGTGCATCTCTCTGAGTGTATGAGCGAGTTGCTGGGGGGAAACAGGCTGTGTGTGTCTCTCGGTGGCTGTGTGTGTGTGTCTTGTGTGTGTGAGAGAGAGAGAGAGGCAGACAGGGCTGGGAAGGGGGGTGTAAAGCTAGATAAATGTGGGATTTAACTCACAACTGACATGCCCTTCCCTGGCCTGATTCCAGGTTGTCCTTGGTCTGAGAGCGGAAGGAATGGATTTGTGTATGAGAGAGCGACTGAGAGCTCTCTGCCGGCCCTGGCGGCAGGAGCCACCCTGGATTCGCTCCCACAGTCCCTTGTTCCCACACCGCTATCTTGTGCCGATCTCTCCCAATAGTGCTCTCAGAAATGCTGATTCATGGAGCTGGAAACATGCATCAGGCTTCGCCCCGTGCAGTCTCGGGCACTCGCAAGCGTCTCTGCAGGCCGGGCCGGACGCTCAGGGAGAGCCGGAGAAACCTCCCCGGGCCACTCCTGCTATGGCACACGGCCTCCAGGGCCGGGCGGAACTCATGGAGTGCAAATCCCGGGCGCAGACCGGTGTTCTGCCGGCATCCTAGGATCGGCGACGTCACCTTCTGGGCCCTGTGCAGGCTGGGGGGCAGGTCTGGGAGCAGGCACCCGCACTGGGGCTGCTAAGGGGGCCTGTCCTGAAGGGGGCGGGAGGCTTTGGGAGGGGGGGGGGGGGGGGGGTCCGGGGTAGAGGGGGGGGGGGGGGGGGCTTTGCCTCTAAGGGTGCCACTTGATGCCCTCACCACTCTGTGTTGGGGTCAGCCCGCACCCCTTGGCCAACACGACCCCCTAGAAACAAGATGGGCCAAGCTGCACATCGATTGCCGAGGAGGCAGCGTAGTCCTGCGCCAGCGACCCCCTCGACCGCCCAGAGCAAGGTGGGGGAAGCAGCTTCAAAGCCACACAGCAGGTAGGTTTGTCCCCCCCCCCGCCCTGCCTTGCCCCCAGGTTCTGATTGACACCCCCCTGCCTGGGACACTCCGCTGCTTCTCCCAGGAGGAGGCGGCTGAAAAGGTGGCTTTGAAACGGCAGCGCGAGCCCAGCGCGAGCTCTCCGGGGGTCTCTGTACCCCTCCTCTGGCAACATGAGCAAGCCAGCCCACCCCAGTGCTGGGCTGTGTCCCCTGGACATTGACAGGCCTCTCCCAGCAGGCCCGCGCGGAGCCACAAAGCCATCGACCAGGATGGCGCCGTCCGTCCGTGCACTCTGCTCCCTGCCCCTCCCGCAGGCCCACAGAGCAGCCTGGCCCAGCCAGAGTTCACTGGTGGCTGCTGGGTTTTTCCAAGCACGGCCTGGTGGGGCGTTAGCCATGTGGCTGTGCTGACCCCAGAGGACACGGCAGAGCAAAATCACAGGGGCTCTCTTCCTGCCTGGATCCTCCAGCGCAGGGTGTGTGCAGGGAATGCTTGTGCTGAACTAAAGTGGGCTGGGGGGAACCAGGGACAAGCCGGCAGCTTGTTTGATGAACATCCAGCCCCTTAGCCACGCTTCCCTCCCCGCCCCGGCCCCCGCTTCTGTCTTTCCTCCCTGGCACTCAGCTTAGGGTAATGAATCCCTCGCACAAAATCCAGCCTGGGACTCAACCCTCAGTCTTTCAAACGGGGGGAGGGGGGAGGCATCAGGGATGTAGGGGAGAAGCAGTAATCAGACTCATTCCTTAACCAAGGCCACGTATGGGCCGTGGCCTTCCTCCAAACAGCACCGGCTACTGCCAGCTCAACAGATTCATCCCTGTGGCGGAGTGAGGTCCAGCCCAGGGACTGAGGCAGGCAGCAGGCACCTGCCCACGTCAAGCTGTGGGGGCCCGTTTGTCCCCAGCCCAGGCTAAGGGAGGAGGCCCCTGTTGCACTGGCCATAGCATTAGCAAATGGGCTCTGGGCCATCGCCGGGCTGCAGGTCTGCCTCGACCTTCTCACCTGCTATCCTTGACCAGCCCCAGCCCCCCTCACCACCCCTGCTCCAGAGAGGAGGACCAGATAGCAAGTGTGAAAAGTCGGGACAGGAGGTGGGGGTAATAGGTGCCTGTACAGTAACTCCTCACTTAAAGTCGTCCCGGTTAAGGTCGTTTCGTTGTCGATCAATTCGAGAACATGCTCGTTTAAAGTTGCGCAATGCTCCCTTCTAACGTTGTTTGGCAGCCGCCTGCTTTGTCTACTGCTTGCAGGAAGAGCAGCCCCTTGCAGTGAGCTGGTGGGGCTTGGAACCAGGGTGGACCGGCAGCCCCCCTATCAGCTCCCCCATCAGCCCCCCACTCCCCTAAGTTCCCTGTGCAGCAGCTGCCTGCAGTTCAGCTGTGTCCCTCCCCCCACTGCCATGTGCTGCTCCTGCCCTCTGCCTTGGAGCTGCTCCCTGAGACTCCTGCTTGCTGTGCGGGGGAGGGAGGAAGAGGGGGGCTAATGTCAGGGTGTCCCCCTTCCCCCTGCACCCCACTTACCCCATCTTCCATAGAGCAGGGCTCAGGACTCAGGGAAGTTGCAGCAGCTGTGGTCTCAGCAAACTGATCTAATTAACAAGGCAGTGTACTTAAGGGAAATGCGCATCTCTCCCTCCATTCCTGCTGCCTTGCAGAGTCAAAGAGTTAACCCTTGAGGGCTCAGCCAATTGCTAGTTCATCATTTAGCAGTAAGGGAAATATCCCACCACTGACTCCTCCACCATCACAATCATCATCACTGTGTACCAGTATTAAATTGTTTGTTTAAAACTTATACTGGGTGTGTGTGTGTGTTTTACAGCTGGGGAAACTGAGTCACAGGGAGAGACTAAGTTGGCCAAAGTTACACAGTCAGTGGCAACATCAAGAACAGAGCCCCTCCCTCCTGCCCCCCAGCCCAATCTCCCAGCAGTAATCAATACACGGATAAACCTGTCCATCTCACTCATGTCACACTTGGATTGTAAATTCCACGGGGCACATCTTTTAATTATGTGTTTGTACAGCACCTCGCACCATTGGGTTCCTGGTCCAGGACTGGCGCTCTTAGGCCATACAGTAAGACAGCCAATCTTCACCATCAGTAGCATATCTCCATCTCCTGCCATTGTAGGGGCCTTGGGCACTGGTGGCCCCCAGTCCCTCCTGTTCTCTGCCCGTGGCACACAGTCGTTTAGTCTCCTGAGGGCTGTAAGTACTTTAGTCTAATCCATTGGGCTGAATGCAGGGATACCTGGGGATGGGAGAGGGGGTTGGTGGCCTGGAAGAAGCGAGAGATCAGACTAGATGAGCAGATAATCCTGTCTGAGCCCAGCCTCTCTCTCTCGGTGTTTTGCCTCTTTAAGAGCAAAGATGGCCCTGGTTGTTTGCTCTCTTGAAAAGTGAAATGAATGACACAGGCTGTAGGATGACACAAAATTGTATTTGCTGAACATTGCCAAGAAACAAACGGGACAAAGTCGTCTAGTACATGGCACCGGCACCGAGAGTCACAGGTCTGAATACAGTGGGAATTGTTCAGGTTTGTATGACAAAAACAAAAATTAAAAAAAAAAAAAAAAACCACCCCAAAACCAAACACCGCTCAGGTCACCAGGGTTAAACTCAGAGACCGACTGACCAGACGGACGCGAGGTTGCCAGCACAGCATCAAAGCCATTCCAAAGGACTCAGTGAAAGAGAAGCCGAATGAAACCAAGGGCTGCATGTGGCAAGTCTCAAGTATTGGCCACCTCAGTGAAGCACGGACTAGGAGACAGGGTTAGCAGCATATGCTAGAAAAACGGGGGAAAGAATTCTAGCCAGCAGACAAGTTCAAATACAAGCCAGGACACAATAGTCTGAAAGCTGAAGTTTCCCCATGTAATTGTTTAATAAGACTCCCCCACTCACGAGAAATTATTTCATTCTCAGCCATTGGGGTGTCCCTGCCCGCTCCCCCCCCCCCCCCCCCCAACCTT
>NC_048308.1:3899255-3938167 GCF_013100865.1 Trachemys scripta elegans | reverse complement strand
CATTCTCAGCCACTGGGGTGTCCCGGCCCTCCCCCCCCCCCCCAGCCCCCCAAACAGTAGACTAGAGCCTCAGACCTTTGAAAGGGTCAAATGCTACAATTGAAGGCTCCGAGCCACACATGCAGCAGCGGCTCCAGGCACCAGCGCTCCAAGCGCGTGCCTGGGGCAGCAAGCCTTGGGGGGGTCCCTGCGAGGGCGGCAGTCAGGCAGACTTTGGCGGCGTGCCTGCGGGAGGTCTGCCGGTCCCGCGGATTTGGCGGCAATTCGGCGGCGGGTACGCTGAAGCCGCGGGACCGGCGGACCTCCCCATTGTCAAAATCTGCCTCCCCACTCCAGAGAATAGGGGGAGAGGGGGTCGGTTACTCAGGAACTGTCTATGTTCCACAAGGAGGTGAGGTGTAGTCAACTCCCCCCTCCCCCCCAATGCAATGATCTATGGCAGGGGTTCTCAAACTTTGAGGCCTCCCCAATGTGCTGTAAGAACTTCCCGCCCCCCCCCCCCCCCGGGGCCACAGTAACTGTTTTTCTGCATAGCCAGTAGATTAAAAACCGGAGCCAGCGTTAGGGGGTAGCAAGCCTAGGGCCCCAAGCCAAACTAAGTCCCTCGGGCTTTGGCTTCAGCCCCGGGCAGCAGGGCTCGGCCTTCGGCTTTCTGCCCTGGGCCCCCGCGAGTCTAACGCCAGCCTTGCTCTCTGGCTTATTTCGGTGGACCCACCTGAAGCCTGCTTGTGGCCCCTCAGGGGACCCCGGATTGAGAACCTCTGCTCTCTGGGACGGGTGGCGTGCAGTACAAGGAAGCGCCTCCCCCAGCCAGCCCTAAGAAGCTTGCTTTGTTTTTCTGGCCTCAGTCCAATCTAATTGCATTGCATCTTGCCCGCTCCCTGAGAGGAGCTCAGGTGTCTTCTAGCTTCACGCTCCAGGCTGAGGAGAAGGTGCAGCCTGCATCACCCCACGCAGTTCATCAGAGCCTGGGAGCAACCGGGAAAAGCAGCGCCTCCCCCTGGCTGTCATCTGTCTGCAATTCCCTGGGCCGAAGCGGAGTTAGGGGCCCCTCTTCCCACTGGACACGTGTTCAGAGACAACTGGGGCAGGTACCAGGGACAGCTCAAGCCCAGCGCATTCTCTCTCCCTCTGAAACCTCCCCCCAGTTCAGACTCAGAGGACTGGCTCCTCAAAGGCATTTAGGCTCCTAACTCCCAGTGGAGGGACTGGGCCTGGTGGCCTTGCGTGGTCACAGACCCCGGGGCCCAGCAAGCACACAATGCTACCACCAGTGGCAGTGGCGGATCCTGCCTCGGCAGCGGTCTGCATTCACTTTGTACGGGTGTACGGGACAGGACATTCACTCTGAGCCTGCATTCCTAGAGCGCCCCTGCAGCAGCCCGGGAAGTCAGAGGCCATTCCTGGTTCATGGCAGGCTGGACTGGACAGCAGATGCAGCTCTGGGCCCTTCGTTAGGTAGCTGCTCCCTGGGATTTTAGCCATCGCTGTAGCTACCCCGGTGCCCAGACCCCTCCTGCCGATAGGGTGCAGCCACGTGAACTGTGACTCGGCTGCGTTTGCACGGACGTGGCGTCATTGGTGGCTACAAACAAGTGCAGACAAGCCCGAAGGGTCCAACTGGAACTTTCTGCCTCTGCCGGGTGGGATCCCTAGTTCCTCCCCAGCATGGGCTAGGCCATGACCAGCACTAAACAGTGTGTGACGGACAGCAGGCCCACTGGTGCATGCAGGAGCTCTTCTAGCACAGAAGGCCTTTGCACTGGCGTTAAGTCTATACAACTCTGCTGCATTCCCAGCTGCGCTGTAGGGGAACATTGCTGGCTTCCTCCACTCTTGTCCACTCCTTTGCTCCAATGCCTGGTCACCCCTGGTAACACAGAAAGGGAGGGGAACTTTACATCCAATGGGCCAGATCTGTCCCAGGTGTCGCTCCAGCGATGCATGGGGAATGGGTCAATGCTCACTATGGCTGGCAGGACCCAGTCCAGCAAAGTTCTTAAGCAAGTGCCTAAGATTGACTTGACTTATATGGGACTTAAGCATGTGCTTCATCGCTGTGACTCTGGCACAATTCAGCAAGGAGGTACCGTGCACCAGCCATTGACCAGCTGAGAGCTACGGCTGGTCAGGAGCTCTCGGGCTCCCGTCGCGATACGCAAGCGATTGCAGAGCGGCTGGCAGGCTGCTCAATGGAGCTCGGTGGCTGCTGGGTTCTGCAGCAAGGCCCGGGGTTTGGCCGTGCCTGTTTTGGAGAAAGGGAGGAGCCGCAGTAACCGTCCGCACCAGGCTTTGTGTTACAAGCAGCAGCATGTGGGGCCCCAGTTCTGCGCGTCCTGCCTGCAAGGTGCTGAGGCCGAGGCCACCCCGACGGCAGGAGGAGCGGAGCATGTTGTAGAAGGTGCCGGAGCAGCTTCTAGGCTGGATCGTGTGGTGCCCAAAATAGCCAGGTTAGTGACTCAGGGGAGTGACCGCTGGTTCGCAAAGAAAAGAGAGAGCGCTCCAGGGCCGTGATTCCCCTTAGCACCAAGCCGAGGAGAGGCTCTGACCACACTGCCCTGCGCAAGAGCCTACAGCAGTTACTAATCTCAAGGATCTTCACAACAAGTCACGCTGCCCATCCTTAGCCCTGAACCGGGAGAGCTGTTGCCGAGACTACCACCACACCAACCTGCAATGATTGATGGATGCTCTACGCCTCTCCCAACCCCCTTCCTTACCCTCCTCGCTTTCCCCTCAAATATGAGCCTTTATCATTCAAGTGGATGTTCTGAAACTAAACCCACCCTATAAACTGATACCGCACAGGACAACAGACACTCGAGCCCTGATCCAAATCTCCAGTCAATGGCCAGACGCCCCTTGACTTCCCCAGGCTTTGGCTTGGGGCCTTTGAGAACTGGGAGAGGAAAGAAAATCACCACTTACAGCCTGCGTAAAAGGCACTGCTCTGAATTGGAAAGCCAGGTTGAGTGACGGGTGCTTGGTTTCCGCTAGGGAAAACAGCAGGGCAGACTGGCACAGTGTGCTTGAGGCTCTGGCTGCAGGAGTCTTTTTTTCTTTGCTAGACGGCCTGCCCAGTGAAGAAATGCACAGGGCATTTAGCCAAGAGAAAAGGCGGAGAGCGAGTTGGAGCTGGTTATGGCTTGTCATAGCATCCTAAGCTCTGAATGCCAGGTGGTAAACTCAGATTGCTGACCCTGCTAAGGAGACTAGAAGAAAAAACAGGAGAAGGACGCCTTATTTCTTCGTCATCAAGTGGCTGTGACACCGCTGCCCTCCGGGACAAGGCAAGGTGGCTACACTCAAGCTGGAGGGGAACACGTAACTGGACCAACTGCGGTCGGAAAGGCAAGAGCTCCCTTCTAACCAAGCCGACAAAACCAGCGGGTGGGGGGAGAGGTGGGGAGAGAAATGCTTTATTGTTGATTCAGTAAAACTCTCCAACAGACTCTTCGCAGACAGTGAAATAGCAGCTTTTCCAGGGCCATCTGATGTGTAGTCCCTAAAACGTTCCCATTCGAGCAGCCAGCACGGTCGGGGAATTTATTGGCCCATTTTCTACAGGGATCTGTCCTAAGCTAGTGTGGACTGTGGGCTCTTTTCAGCTGACAGGCTCAATTCCAGCCATGGGGTAAGGCAGATGTCTCTTCAGTAAAATAAACGGAGTGGCACCTGCTTATACCAGGGCTGATTTTGGCCCAGGGGCTCGAGGCCTGCCTCCTGCAATACATGCTGGAGCTCTTTGTGCAGGGCAGTTTACAATGCATGGATCCAATCCTGCAGCCCTCATGCCCTCAATACTCCCACTGAGTGAGTGAGTGTGTGTGTGTGAGAGAGTGTGTGTGTGTGCATGTGTGTGTGTGAGCGAGCAATGCAGGCTCCAGGCCTAGGTGGGAGGCATAGTGGCTGGGTGGTACATTTTGTCTGCTCTGAGCCGATTTCTTCAGGAGCAAACGGCGAGAGAGGGAGAGGCACTTTCCCCTTCGAGCAGCGCTGGAACAGAATGAATCAGAGCTGAACGCTACATCCCCTTTTGGGCAGAGGTTCAGTTTCGCTTCTGCAGGGACAATACAGTACTGGACGGTTGCTTTGTTAGCCCCACACAATGAAAAGGGCTTAGTAGGATTTCTTTTGTAACAACTGTCTGGTTCAAACGCAGCAGATGACAAAAAAACATATACAATAAATTAGAAGTCGGCACAGCTTCCTAAGGTGCTCGTCACTAATAAAACGATTACTTGGGAGACAAACTATAGCTCTGGTACTTATAATCTTGTCATCTTTAAAAAAAAAAAACAATAGTCCACAGGATTCGGCATAAAAATAAGCACATTTAAGCCAAGAGCTTGCTGTTAATTAGGATAACCCGCTTTTTTATATATATAGATCTCTCTCTATAATTTTTTTCCCTAACATTGTTCTTCGAAGGACCCACTGGGTTTACAAAGGCATAAAAATAGAGATTTTGAAAGGGCAGGGTGCTAGTTAAGATGCTCAAGGCACCTCTGATTAAAATGATGGGAGAATATTCTACAGAACTGGCTCACCGTACAGCCGTGCTGTGAGCAGTTACTCTTGAATAGTCTTGTGTTTTTGGAAGGAGGGCATGGAAGGAGAAAAAGGATAAAGGAATATCCGTTGCAGCAATTCCCCCCCACCACACACACAAGATAACAAAATATGGAGAGAATCTGAGGACATGGGCTAGATTCTGATCTTAGTTACATCGGTGTGAATCCAGAGTGACTCCATTGGCGTTAGTTAGTGTGTAAATCTGGGGTAACTCCAGTGTTCCTGAATTTACATCAGTGTCACTGAGGTCACAAGCCCACCATTAACTTTGTGTGTGTGTGTATATATATATATATATATATATACACATATACACACACACACACACACACACACCTTTTGACCTACAAGAGGGTTTTTTCCCCCTCATATCATACATGCAAGATCAGAAAGATGGGCTTGGTTTGGAGGTTTAACTGTGCCACAACGTATTGCATGCTTTGCTAAAGCCAGCTTCTGTTAGGTAAGAGTGTTATTTCATACCGTGTCCCAAGTATGGAGGAGGTAGCGGCACCTATACCAACCCTGTCAAGGCAAAAAGAAGGAGGAGTTTGGGCAGGGGGTTGTGACCTTAAAAAACAAAAGATCAGATCTGCTTGCCAGCTGCATCAGCATTCAAGTAGCATTTAAAGTACCTCCATGGGACTTTAGGATCTCTAAGGAATCTAATCTGTTGACTCTGACAAGTGTAAGACCCACTTTGTTTTATTTTAAGCAAGCAGGCTGCAGGGGAGTTTCAAACTCCCAGAACCAAACAGGAGCAAAGAATTGTGGGAAAGGCCAGTGTCAGTATTAGGACCTGGAGTATCGTCCCCACGTCAACGTTGTGATAGTCCCGCGTCTTCTAACTCGTCACAATATAATAAAGTCATGCAGCAATTTTAAATAAGTAGTCAAACAGTTCACTTTTCTCTGACTTCAACTTGTTCACCAGCACAGGATTGGAGGAAGCAGGTCTAATGATACTTCATGTGCAGAATTCAAGAAAGGAAAATAAAAATAACCGCACAACCGGAAACACAGAAAGCAGATTTGTTTTCTCAGTGGTATGTCTCAGATATTCTGTCTCACTATTTCTTTTCCCCCACCCCCTTCCTTAAAATTGCACTTTCTAAACAGCCAGATTGCAAGTCCATCCCTGCCTACGTGACTAAACTTTTCCACTTTATTAACAGGCTTTTTTATTAATTATTATTATTATTTCACAACTAGTTTAAACAAATCCAAAGTTTCAGATTTTTTTCTTTTTTTTTTTTTTTAATTTGTCAGTTTCCCAATTTTCCCTCAAGAACATTTCCAGGGGCGGCGTGTGCTGCTGCGATCGTCCAGCTCCGAGATCTGGAGGAATTTTGGACCGAGCCCAGCTACACACATTTCACTCCGATATGTGCTCTTCCTGATAACTTTTTGTGTTTGCTTTTAAACGTATAAAATCACAGTTCGTGTTACATCTTCAAAGGAAGAAAACAAAACACACACACGCGCACACACATCATATTGGTGAACACTGTACACTAAATAGGTCTTTTCAACAGCAGAACAGGACGTTTGGCCTATCATAGGTCGTAACATGGGCAGTGCCTGAAACTTTAGGGATGCCACGCCAGCACAAAACAGCTGAACCCCCCACCCATGGGTATCTTTACTTCTAGGCTCAGAGCATGGGACAGCTGGGCTCAGATCCTCAAAAGGTATTTAGGATCCTAACTTCAATTGATTTCAGTGGCAGTTAGGAGTCTTTGAAGATCTAGGCCTTGGCTCTTTCCTGTTCGGGTATCAGACTGACATCCCCAAAATTCAGCCAATACAGCATTTACAGGTACCACACTAAGCCACTTCTGCATCAGACTTGGAGTTCAAATGCTGTCAAATCAAAGTGGGAAAGGGGCATTTGACCTGTCTTATTATTATGTATATATTTTAATAACACTTTTGAATTCATTTTACTGCTAAAATCTTGCTCTTTAAGAAGAATCCAACCTTTAAGTTGACACATTTTTTTAGGCTCATGTTCCTTTAAAATTCTCTTTTCTTTTGTTTTTAAAACACCTCCCGGAAAACTTGCTTTCTTCTGGCAGAAAAATCAGCTGGCAGCTCCGGGCTCTCACTGCACCCGCTCTGTGAAATTCTCCGGGAAAACCCCCCGACTTTGATCAAGTTCCTTATGCTGGAGCCAGTCAGCCTCTTTCACGCCCATCAGCCATCCTTCATCCTGGCAGAGAGATCAGATACCAAGGGCCAGATTATTTTTTTATGCAGTGCAGGTTGGGAGACATCAGAAAGGGAGTGGGTGAAACAGATGCGCAAAGTGATGCTCTGAGCTAGCCCTACTAGACTCCACACAAGATGGACAAAGGAGCTTCTTTTCATTTTTGCAGTTAAGCCCACCTCCCACTGGAGGCAATGGCAAAGCTCCCACCCCGTGTACAAGCAGGGTACAGTGATTATATGCAAGGCTTTTGCTGGATCACCAGTTATTGGGCTTGGTGTAGGAATTGCTGCATGGAATCCCCTGGCCCATGTTATGGAGGAGATCAGACTGGATGGTCTTAAAACCTATGGATAACCTATAAATCAGGAGGAACTGGATAGCCACCAGCAGAGTCCTGCCGGCGTCCAGTCCCCGCCCCTGGGCGTTTTGTCCTCTGCCGAGGTCATTCAGCAAGGAGGTTCCCTGCAGATTGGGAGTGTGTCTGGAGTAGGAGATGGTTCAGGGGAGGAGGCTACTCAGACATGCAGAGACTATTGCCTGATGCAGTTCTCTCTGCATAGCTCGGTGCTGTCACGAGGAAGCATCCTCTCAGCTAGCAGCAGGCAAAGGCTCTGGGGGGCACTAGCCATGTGCATCGAGACAGCCTACGGGTTCATGTCCTCGCCTCACGGACAGCACATGCATGGAGGACTGTTTACTACAACAGCTGCACACGTTGTTCTGTATCCTGCGTCCACCTCTTTGGGTGAGGCATCCATCTAGGCCCTCAGCTCATTTAAATGCATCTCAGGGGTGGGCAAAATACAACCCACGGGCCAGATCCGGCCCATCTAACATTTCTGTGCGGCCTCCTCTGCCCCCTTGCGATCTCCGGGCTGCTAAAAGTCCCGTGGTGCAGCAGGGCGCCCAGAAGTGGCTATGGCCGGCTGCTGCTAGCACATCTCTGCATGCCCCTGGCGGGGGGAGAGGTGGTTTTCATGCGTTGCCCTCGCCCCCAGCACTGTCCTCACAGCTCCCATTGGCCGGAAACCAGCCAATTGGAGCTACAGGGGTGGTGCTTGCGGGCATGGGCAGCACACAGAGACCCGCTGCCTCCCTCTCCGCAAGGGCACGCAGAGATGTGCCAGCAGCAGCAGCCAGCCACAGCTGTTTCCAGGTGTGGTGTGGGGCCACGACACGCAGGCAGCCTGCCTGAGCCCTGCTGTGCCGCCGTCTGGGAGCCGCCTGTGGTAAGCGCCTCCCGGTCAGAGCCTGCATCTCACACCCCCTCCCACACCCCAACCCGCTGCCCCAGGTCAGAACCCCCTCCTGCACCCAAACTCCCTCCCAGATCCTGCACCTCCTCCCACACCCCAACCCGCTGCCCCAGGTCAGAACCCCCTCCTCCAAACTCCCTCCCAGAGCCCACACTCCTCACCCTCTCCTGCACCCCAACACTCTGCACCAGCCCGGAGCTCCCTCCTGCACCCAAACTCCCTCCCTGACACCGCATCCCCTTCATTAATATAGTAGAAATGTGCAGCCGTGCCGACTTACCAAAATTTGTGGGGTGCCCCCCCCGCGAAAATGATTGCCCGCCCCTGGGCTAAGCTCACTAAGCAGCTGGGACAGAATGCTCAGCGACCGGCCGCCCCAGCCAGCGGTGGCGGTGAATTCAGATGTTGGCTCTGATTACTTTGCATTACTGGAGCTGGCAGGAGTCAATGGAGGACAACCAAGGCAGCTATATAAAAACACAGAAGAGAGCTGCCCATATGGCAGCCCCCCACCCCATGCTCTGTGCTGCCTGCCTCTCTCAGGGAGCGAGCAGCAGCTTCTCCTTAGGGTTTTTACCCTTTTGCTTTCCTCTCCTGCTCTCTGAATATTTTAATATCGCCGCCACTGGAACAAAACGCCCAGCGTCCTCAGCCTGGCAGCTCCCCGCTGGCAGTGCCGATGCCGCAGGCTGATTTACCCCCGGCAGGCTTGGCCTCGTGCGTTGAGGGGGCGTCCTGGGAACCGTACACGACTCAAACCCACGTGCCCAATTCGGCGGAGCTGCGGACTGGAGGGTGGAGGGTCGGTGAGACTTTATCGCTTCCATGTGCCATAACTTAGGCAGACAAATGGCTGGGTGGGAAGAAGCAAGCCCGGGGGGCTTTCCTGCAACGCCCAGTGAGGCGAGCGCTAGGTACCATCCAGCCGCTGGTCCGCGTTGGTGATGCGCAGAGGCACAAGCGGCGCGTCTCCCACCCCTCTACTGCACCCAATTTCCCGGGGCGGGGTCCCTGGGTCTAGGCGCTGCAGACATGGCATTAGCTTCCTGGCTGCTGCATTTGAGCACTGAGGCTGCAGACGGTTAGACACAATTCAATACATGAATTGCCTGGTTTTCCAAGCTTTCTCCGCTCACGTGCGCCAAGCGCGCTCTTTGAGAGGCACGTTTGACAGGGCGGGGCCTTGCCACAGGTGAGCTGGAGCAGAGGATGCTCTGGAAGCTATTGTGAGGAGGCGGCAGCACTCCACGCCTGGCTGGCGGCAGCCTGGACGATCCCAGCACTGTGGCTCTCAAAGCTGCATCCGGCTCAAGTGCACGTATAGGGCATAGAGAAACTCTGCGCCACACGCGCCCTCTCCTGCCACCACAGCTAGAAGGGAATCTCCCTATCACCCTCCATAGGATCAGGGTTTCCATTCTGGAAGCTGCTAGAGGCAGGCAAGTCCCAGCCAGAAGAGGATACCATAGCCAGCAGAAATGGCCCATTTGAGCTCCTCCCAAGACTCTCTCACACTGCAGGGAGCAGCTGTAAAACTCCGAGTGCTTTACAGACAGGTCTATATGCAGCATTATCCCCATTTTCTAGGCAGGGATGCGACTTGCCCAGGTAACACAGCAAGCCAATGGCAGAACTGGGACTGGGACTAGAACCACCCTCTTCGGCCTCCCCGTTTGTACCCTGCCGACCCTCTGCACCACACTGCCTGCCATTAAAAAGGTATTCAAAGGGCCGGCTTTATCCCTGCTGAATCCAGACCTCCATGGGGGAAATCCAGCCCCGCGGCTTTGTTCTAAAGAGCAGGGAATTCTCCTACCTGCTTCGAAAGCCACCGGGGCTGCGGGGCAGGGAGGTTAGATCTGCGTTTTCCTAGCAGCTGCCCTCCTCTCCTGCTAACAGAATAACTGCAGCATCCCTAAACTGGAAGTCCTGAATCTCAGCCCGGCTAGGAGGATTTCCTCAGTGCTTTTATGGAGGGCTTGTAATAAATAAAGTCAGTCCCAGCTCATTTCACCTCAGGCTTGGATCTGGGAAAGTCTAAACCTCCCCCTAGGAGAGTCAGGCGAGATTATCACAAGGGTCCCGTCTGGATTTAGAATCGGTGTCTCGGATTCTGCAGCCGAAGGATGACAGCTTTGTTCTAGTCCTTAGACTATACTGCCATCTGCTGGGCAATGACATTAGAGCAATACCAAAACATCCCTGATGGTATAGCTAGCATAGCTATACTGAAGTCAAGGACCTGGTCCATAGCGTGTAGACGTATCCTAAGAAGGCAACACTGTAGCTGGGAGGGACTCCCATTCCAAGTAGGATTTCACTCTTCGGGTGTATCTACGCTGTAGCTGGGAGGCGTGACGCCATGTATACACACTCGCTGTGATGGAGTTAGTGAGCTAAACTTAGCAGCGTTGCCCTGGGTGCAATACCGTCCGGGCTCCTCGGTTCATACTCACGTGGCTTGCCCACCACTCCCCGCACTCCCCCATGACCACACTGGTCCATTTAGCGCGCTAACTCGCCGGTGTCCATCTATTGCATGTACGTTTATTGAGCTGGGAATGACCCCTCCCAGCTGCAGTGTAGACACACCCGAAGAGTGAAGTCCTGGAGCTTCCCCTCCCCACTCCACCCGCTGGGAAGATTCCCTGTAAGCAGAGGATCCGTGTACCCGGGATTGCAGCCTGCGATTCTCAGCACGCTAGGAGCTGGGATTGGGAGCAGGAGGAAGATGAAGGTCAGCCTTGGATTAGCCAAGTAATGACCTCTGCTGGCTGATCAAGGAGCAGCACTGACAGGTGCCCACCTGAGGCCTGACCAGCTGCTCTGCTGGCAGGAGGAAGGCCTAGCTACCTTAGGATGTAGTTACAGGAAAGAGGAGAGGGATAATTTTTTGTAAAGTCCCCCCCCCCACCCCACTTTCCATGCCTTTAGCCAGGCTGACGTCTCTGCAGGACCCTCGCTCTCGGAGAAAACCCACCCTCGGTTCTCCACCCAGCTGCCAGCGACAGACCCCAGCCAGTGAGGGGAGGAGAAGCAATCAGTCCCATCCCCACCCAGCCTTCTTCCTCCCCGCCCTCACCTGCTCATCCGGGTTGTCGAACGGAATCACCAGCACCACGTCCCCAGCCTTCAGCGGCAGCTCGTCGCTGTCCGTGGCCACATAGTCATGCATGGCCTGAACCTATGAGAGACGAGAACTCCGATGAGGACCCGCCCAGCTCTCCAAAGGCGGGACGAGGCACGCGGAACCTTGTGCAGAATTTTCAGATCTCTACGATTCCCGTTTCTTCGAGCTAGTTTTATCCCAGCCATTTCAGACCAGATCCTCAAAGTAATGGAGGTGCCCAATCCCCATTGATTTCAAGGGAGTTCGGCACTATGTCCCTTTGAGGATCTGGGCCTTTGTCCCTCTCATCTCTGTTTCTCTATCACTTACAACTCCCCCAGAAATCAACTGCTCAGACCCAGCTGCTCTGGTGTAGACAGGCTTCTGCTTCTAGACCCAGGCTGAGTTCGCTGTTTAAGGCAAACAAGTGACTTGGGCCAAGGGAGTCATGGCATTGGAGTCCACAATAGCTGTTCTTACCTAGGGTGACCATAGGTCTCATTTGGGCCAGGACAGCCCCTTTTTTAAGCCCTGTCCCAGACGTCCCGACTTTTTTTGGAAAAAGAGGGCATTTGTCTTGTTTGTTCTTGCCGAGTGATCAAATTGGCAAGAGCACATGGGATAAACTTTTGTCAAAAAAGTGGGGTGCTGTGGGGAGGAACGAGTGGGTGGGAGAGTGGAGATGCCAGCCCGGGTGGGGGGAGGGGGAACTGGCTTGGAGAGTGGGAGGGGAAGGGTTTCAGTGCATAGGGGACCGGCAGGGTTCCAGCAACCAGCGACAATCTTGAGTGGGGGCGGGGGGTGGGGAGGAGGTGGCAGGGCAGGGTTCCAGCAACCCGGTCAGCAGGGCTTGAGTGATCAGCGACAGCCTCGTGTGGGGGGCCTGCAGGGTTCGAGTGACCAGTGACAGCCTGACTGGAGGCCGGCAGGGTTCAAATGACCAGTGAGTAGTGACCACCTCAAGTGGGGGTCAGCAGCGTTCAAGTGATCAGCAACAGCTTCGAGTGGAGGGCCGGTGACAGTCTGGGGGGAGCGCCTTGGGCGAACAGCTGGGGCCAGCCCGTGGGGGGTGGGAAGGCCTTGGACTAACCCACGGGGTGTCCCATTTTCCCTTTGGGAAATATGGTCACCCTATTCTTACCTCTAAAGGGCACAGATCCCCTTTAAAGAGAGGCTGTGAGTTTCTGACACCCGCCTTAGCCTAGGGCACAGAAAATGCCTGCAGGTCAGAAGTCACCCCACAATTTGGGGCTGAACCAGATCCTAGCACCATCAAACGCGGGAGCGGCTGCGATCTGGGGCCTTATTTCACTGCTCACTCTTATCACAATCCCCAAACCCCCAGATCTGACTGACCCTAGAAATCTGGGGTGTTGGAAACGCAGCTCTGAACTTTCAGCCCTGACTGTGGTTTATCTGCCTGAGTTCTGCCTTTAACGGGGCCCTGTCACACGTCTCCAGATGGCAACTGGCACCCGGTCAAGAGGACCAACTGGTGTAGCCGAGCACTGATTCAACGTCTCTCCCACCTGCAGAGCTCCGTCAGGGTCAGCCTGCCGGGATTAGAGCTTTCCCCGTCTCCTACCCCTGGGATGGGGAGAGGCGGACATGACTCCAACCTGCCCCCTGCAAAACAAAAGCTCTGAGGGGCCAAAGAGGTTGCCCCCTGCACTGGCTGCAGTGAATCTGGCCCGGTGTCTAAGGGAACCCACATCATTGGTGGCTTTCCCATTCCACTGTCCCCAGCAGCCCCAGAGCCATTGGTGTCACAGCACTGGGTGTAACCCCTCCTGCACGTGGGTCGCAGGGATGGATCAGCCCCCACCCCGCACGCGCTTACCTTAAACAGGAAACCCGGGGGCATGTCGGCCCTTTCAGAGGGGGCGCTGCCCTCCTCGGTGCCGTTGACGGTGGCTGGGAACGTCTCCACGACAACAGCAGGCAGGGAACTCTGGGTGGGGTGGGGGGCAGGCGGGGAAGAGAAGGGGAGAAAGGGAACAAAGCCACACTGAGAAAGGAGCGTCCGAACTGCTCCCCCGCTGCAGAGACCCACTAAATCCAGCCCCAGCCTGCTCCGGATCCCAAGCCCCTTGATTGCCAGTGGGGTTTCCAAGCATGCTCGGCCACGTCAGCTTACAGCCCCGACTGGAGCAAAAGGGAAAGCAGAGAAGGGGGCAGATACTATCGAGGGATCCGGGCTTGTAAGGAACTTAGGCTGGGCGATGAAGGTGGTTTGATTACCTTTTGGGGGACAATGTGGACATTTTTGTCTTCTCCGGGGAATTTCGTATCTGCGCTGCGATACTGAACATTTAGGGAGCCCCATCACGCTCACAGCAGTGAAATACACACGCAGCGGTGCCACGCTGCTGGGACATTTACGTTTCCTCACTCCTCGCAGTACCCCTGTGGAGTGGGCCAGTGGCCTAACGCCCCTCTTACAGACTGGGAAATGGAGGCAGTGAGGAGAAGCAACTTGCTCGAGGTCACAGCAAGAGTTAGAGGTCCGGGGATTCGGGCGGGATGGAGGTCAGTGGGTGTGAAGCAAAAGGTGGGCGGGGGACACCAGTCCCCCCCAAACAAGTTTATCACAACTCCTACTGGCTTAGCTTTGGGGCATGGGCGGGTTAGGGGGCTGAGGGAGAAGGAAGGTTCCTCATCTGCTCCCGAAGGCCTTGGCTCGAGCGCGCAAGACAAACCCAGTGCATGTCTGGCCTGTGAACAGGGACACAACGTGAGCATGCCAGTCACAAGGGCAGCTTCCACGCCTGATCATTCCACAGCCCTCTTTCCATCCCAGCTGCCCCCGCAAATCGAGAGCGGGGTGGGAGAGGACGGGACCCCACCTTCCCTACGTTCTTACAGGAGCAGATCCTGAGTCAGTTTCTGGTTTAGGTGCTTCAGCTCCAGCTGCGGCTTCTGTCCCAGATGCTTCGGCACTAGCAGGAGGTGCTTCATTCCCAGCTGGCTCGGCACTGGCAGGAGCGGTTTCTGCTGGCTGCAACACAAGAGGCATCCGGGGAGAGAGTTACACTCATTAGAGAGAGAGTCTGTGCATGGGAAAAGAGATCAATTTAAAGATTACACTCTCCAGGCAGAGATCACAGCTAGCCAGATCAAGGAGATGGACGCTGTCCACCGCTGCCATCTCCTGGCAATTAAGAAAATGATTCTTGCTCCTATGTTTGCCTGCCTCTCCACAGTCTAGCTAGCCTGTAGTTCCCGCTCCATCCAGCCTCAGGTAAAGCGCCAAGTGAAATTAATGGGAGTTTTACCCGAGTGCAGAATGAACTATTTGACTGCATGCGGCCACAGGAAAGGAGACAACCACATGAGGTACGCCCAGCTGACCTGACGCTCTCATTTGCTGGGCCAAATACTGTTCTCAGTTACTCCAGTAAAGGAGCTCCATTGCAGTCACTGCGGCTACCCCAATTCACCCAGGTGTAACCAAGAGCAAACTCTGATCCACTCTATATAGAACAGGTACAGATCTCTATGGAATTATAACGGAATCGTGGAAGTAAATGTGTGGTGTCAGTGACAGGGCTTTGGCGTCTTTGACAACCAGCTGATGGTTCCAGGAAGGAGAATTATTGTGCTGGGATGACAGGTTTCAGAGTAGCAGCCGTGTTAGTCTGTATCCGCAAAAAGAATGAGGAGTACTTGTGGCACCTTAGAGACTAACAAATTTATTAGAGCATAAGCTTTCGTGGACTATGCATCCGAAGAAGTGGGCTTTAGCCCATGAAAACTTATGCTCTAATAAATTTGTTAATCTCTAAGGTTCCACAAGTACTCCTGTTCTTTGTGCTGGGATGGGCTCCCTCCAGCAAGTACTGGGAAGAGCATCTCTGGACATCATCTGGCTAACCTGATAAGGAGAGCTTTAAAGTAGGTCTTATGGGGGAATGGTGACAAAAATCCAGCCAATGCGCATCTAGGCTCAAGTAACGAAGACAAGGGAAAGGGGCAAATTTCTGGAGAAGGGCCTAAAAAAAAAAAAAAACCAACAGGGCAGTCTGCAAAATATCTTCCAGGCCTGTACACAAATGCAGGGAGTTTGGGGAAGAAGCAGGATGAACTGAAGTCATGGTGTATGAAGAAAATGATGACTTAATTGGCATTACAGAAAGTCGGTGAGATAACTCCCATGATTGCAGTACCAGCATTAAGGGATATAGCTTGTTCCAGTGGGAGAGGTATGGGGGAGAAAAGAGGAGGCGTTGCACTGTATGTCAAGAATGTATATACTTGCTTCGAGAAGTGAGCGACAGACCTACTGAGAGTCTCTGGGTGACGATAAAAAGGGAAAAAGGTCAGTAGTGATGTTATGGTAGGGGTCTATTATAGACCATCAAATCAGGAAGAGGAGAAGTGGATAAGTCATTCTATAAGCAATTAACAAGATTAGCTAGCACACCTGAGCTAGTATTAATGGGGGATTTTAACTTCCTTGATATCTGTTGGAAGACTAATGCAGCAAAGCATAGTATGTCCTGCAAGCTCTGTGTAGGGGACAACTTTCTGATTTAGAAAGTTGAAGAAACAACTCGGGGGTCGTCCATTTTGGATCTGGTTTTGACCAACGGGGATGAATTCGTTGTGAACGTGAANAGGGAAGGGGTAGGGACGGTTTTATGGCCTGCAGCATGCAGGGGGTCAGACCAGATGATCATAATGGTCCCTTCTGACCTTAAAGTCTATGAGTCTATGAGTCTATGAGAAGTGGATAAGTCATTCTATAAGCAATTAACAAGATTAGCTAACACACCTGAGCTAGTATTAATGGGGGATTTTAACTTCCTTGATATCTGTTGGAAGACTAATGCAGCAAAGCATAGTATGTCCTGCAAGCTCTGTGTAGGGGACAACTTTCTGATTCAGAAAGTTGAAGAAACAACTCGGGGGTCGTCCATTTTGGATCTGGTTTTGACCAACGGGGATGAATTCGTTGTGAACGTGAAGGTGGTCGGGAACTTGGGAGGAAGTGATCATGATTGGATAGAATTCAAGAGCCTAAGGAAAGGAGGACACGAGAACAGCAAAACAAGAACACAGGACTTCAGAAAAGTAGATCTCAAATGACTCAGAGAAATAGTAGGCAAGGTCCCATGGGAAGACCAATTAGGAAGAAAAGGAGTCAAAAGGGGGCTGGCGGTTCTCAGAAGATGTAATACTAGAAGCTCAACATCAAGCTATTCCGATACAGAGGAAGGATCAGAAGAACCACAGGAGGCCAAGGTGGCTGCACAGGGAGCTTTTAAGCTATCTAAAAACCCAAAGGGATACATACAGGAAATGGAAGGAGGGGCATGTCACCAAGGAACTATACATGGGAATAGCATGAGCGTCTAGGGACAAAATCCGGAAAGCCCAGGCAAAGAATGAGTTAGAGCTGGCAAGAAACGTTGGCGACAACAAGACGGGTTCTTCAATATGTCAGACAAAAAGAAAGATCAGGGATGGTTTGGGTCAATTGCTCAATGGAGAAGGTGAGCTGGTAACGGAAGATGATAGGAAGGCAGAGCTGCTCAATGCCTACTTTGCTTCAGTCTTCAAACAAAAAAAATACCATGTGACCAGATGACTAGCGAACTTACCATAGACAATAAAGGGGAAGGGATGCAGATCAGGATAAGTAAAAGAACACATCCGAGATCTTTTGACCAATCTGAATGAATTCAAATCAGCAGGGCCTGATGCTATTCACCCCAGGGTGCTGAAGGAATTAGCTGAAGAAATCTCAGAGCCACTGGCAATAATATTTACAAACTTATGGATGACAGGAGAGGTCCTGGAAGACTGGAGAAGAGCTAACACAGTGCCCATCTACAGACCAGTCAGCCTGGCTTCGATACCTGGGCAGCTACTAGAGCAATGTATAAAACATTTAATTGTAAATACCTGGAGGATGAAGAGGTAATCACTAGCTGCCAGTGTGGATTTACTAAGAACAAATCATGCCAAACCAGCCTGATCGCCTTCTTTGACAGGGTAACTGGTTTGCGGATAGGGGGTAATGTGGTGGACATAATATACGTGGACTTCAGCAAGGCTTTTGACACAGTCCTACATGACATTCTGATAAATAAGCTGGAGAAATGTAGGCTTGTTGGACGTACCATTAAGTGGACACATAATTTGTTAAACAACCACAAACAAAGAGTAACTATTAATGGAATGATGACGGATTGGCAGGTCTCAAGTGGGTTTCCACAGGGATCTGTCCTGGGTCTAGTGTTGGTTAACATCGTTATTAATTACCTGGATGTAGGAATAGAGAGCATACTGATCATATTTGCAGATGACACAAAGCAATGGGGTGTTGCAAACGCTTTGGAGGATAGAGCTAAAATTCAAAGGGGTCTTGATAAATTGGAGAACTGGGCTATAGACAACACAATGAAATTCAACAACGACAAATGTGAGGTGCCACACTTAGGGAAGAAAAACCAAATGCACAAATATAGAATGGGGGATAACTGGCTTGGCAGCAGCACTGCTGAGAAGGATCTGGGAGTTGTGGTGGATCACAACCTCGACATGAGTCGGCAATGCGATGCTGTTGCAAAAAAAGCAAGCGCAATATTGGGTTGCATTAACAGAGGCCTGGCATGCAAGTCACGGGAGGTGATAGAACCACTCTTCTCTGCACTGGTTAGGCCGCAGCTGGAGAACTGTGTTCAGTTTTGGTCACCAAGGTATAGAAAGGATGTGGAGAAACTGGAAAGGATCCAGAGGTGAGCGACAAAGATGATCACAGGGATGGAATGCAAACCATAGGGGCAAAGGCAGAAGGAACTGGGTATGTTTAGTTTGGAAAAAAGAGGAGATTAAGGGGGGACATGATAGCGGTCTTCAAATACTTGAAAGGCTGCCATAATAAAGATGGAGAAAAGCTGTTCTCTCTTGCCACAGAAGACAGGACAAGAGGCAATGGGATCAAACTACAGCTCAGCAGATGTAGATTAAATCTCAGGAAAAACTTCCTAACGGTAAGAACAGTAGGACAATGGAACAGACTGGCTACAGAAGTCATGGAAGCTTCTTCACCAGAGGTTTTCAAAAGGAGGCTGGACAGCCGTCTGTCTTGGATAGTTTAGACACACCAAATACTGCATCCTGGCTGGGGGTTAGACTAGAGGACCCTTGTGGTCCCTTCTAACCTTATGGTTCTAGGATTCTAGGGCTTGGATTGAGGGTTATGAGCCAGATGCACAGCTGGTGTAAATCAACGTCACCACATGGACTTCCATGGAGCTATGTTGATTTCCACAAGCCGAGGATTTGGCCCATCCAGGACAAGATGCAGAAACGGGAATCCCGTTAATCTGCCAGACTGAGTAAGAATGAAAAAAAATTGTCAGTGATATTACCCGGATTCCTATGTGATTTTCAGCCCGTTCGATAAATAGGGGTCATCTGCAAATACTTGGCTGGGTTTTAATTCTTATAGGAAGTTTCCTAAAGGCAAAATCCCCTAACAGGCAATTTCTAGGGACCAATAGTACTCGGAATATTTAATGTTTGTGTAACCCTGAAAGTGTGTGTGTGTGTGTGTGTGTGTGAGAGTGTGAGTGTGAGTGTGAGAGAGAGAGTGTGAGTGAGTGTGTGTGGTGGTCAGATACAGAATTGGCTTAACTATCCTTAGATTTAGATAGTTTTTCCTAATATCTGCCCTAAATCTCCCTTGCTCCAGCTTAAATACGGGGACAGGTTACTTAAGGAGGTTGTGGAATCCCCGTCATTGGAGATTTTTAAGAACAGGTTGGACAAACATCTGTCAGGGATGGTCTAGGTATACTTGGTCCTGCCTCCTTACCGGAGGGGGGAAAGGAGGAAGGTGGGGAGGATGGATGGACTAGATGACCTCTTGAAGGTCTTTCTAGCACTACATTTCTACGGCTCTGATATAGAATGCTTCACTGAATTCTCCATCCCACACGCACACTGCATAGGGGAAGACCAAATGCTTCATAGCATCAAATGTATCTTCATGACACACTCAGTCACGCACACAATACCTGGGCCGAAAACAACCAGCCCATCTCCCTGGAAACTGGAGGGCCCAATCCTGCAACACTTACTCAGACAGATAGTCCCAGTAGGCCTGATCCTCCTCTCCCTTATAACAATTTACCCCAGATGAGGATTTGATCCCACTGGCGTTGATGTGAGAAGAAACAGACCCATGTGATCATTCTAGCACAAACATGACTTCCGATGTCTTGCAAGGTTATGGATTTGGGTTTTGTTAGCAATATTCTTGTTATAAGGCTCTGCGCTTCCTGGAGGGGGTGGAGGGACAAAGCTCCAATATGCAATATGCCTAGAGAGAAATATTCACCGACTTCTCCCTGCCTAGCCACTGCCTCTCAGGTGTGAATGTTCAGAGAGATTTGGGGGCTGTGAGTTGGTACGAAGTATATGCCATTTTGAAACACAACAAGAACACATGCCCTAAATTGCCTAAAATCTACAGCTGGGTCCAGCTAATCTAGAAACCTCCAGACCTGCATTTTCAGACTATCTATCCCTAAAGAACAGCTACCAGCAAGCAACTGCCAGGCAGCTAAGCCACACAATCCATGCCACCAGAGGGGGTCACAAGAACCTAGTGAGCCAACGAGACATGATCCCCAGTGCGCAGCAGTGGTTTTCTTAAGGGTCAGACACCGCCATAAAAGAAACTGCCCTGGATTTTAAAGGACTGTTGAATTCCACAAGAGAGGAATGTGCAAAAAGGGTCCTCGGCGCTATGACCAAAATGCTTCCCAGGAAAACTGCAGTGACTAGTTTTAATATCTTCAGTAGATATTTACTATCGGTTATACACAGCTCTACAACAGAGGAGATATTTTATGTGTCTATCTGTGTATACGTACGCATGTTACAATATATACGCACAAATATATTTATATACACACACAGTATACATATATGAATATATAAAGTACATACATACTTATACTTTCTATGTAGATTTACTAAATACACTAATGCACATGAGGGTAATTATCTACTTACACACACTCTATATATTCTCTACAGATAGAAGTTTATTATGAGTACTATAGAATGCAGGGGTTTTCCAAAGCACTCCTGAATTCTGAATGGAGTAAATTCTCTTAGGCACAGATTGTGCAATGAGCTCTGTGTAGACAGAACCCTGCAGCCATTCGAAGTCCCACTGAAGTCAATGGGGCTTCAGGCGGAGGGGCCCACCCATGTGGGGTTCTTTGTGAGATCAGAACCTTGGCAAAAGTTGTGCTTGTGTAGATACCTCCCAGAGGGTATCAGTCTGAAGAGGCAGGTTACTGCTCCAGGAATGCCCATCCTATTGGAAAGCTCTCGGTGCAGGAAGTCGCTGGGAGGTAAGGTCTACTGTGTTATACGAACATTTGGGATTTATTCCTGTAACAGTGGGGAAGGCCTAGAATTTACAGCACTGAACTTTGCTGTGCATTCAAATGGGACCTGAATTCCTCCCGTTCTAATCTGCGCCAGTCTGTCAGGACAGCCGCTTCTGACTGGATTGTCATTCTTGTTTCCCCTTCCATAGAGCTGAGGACACTGATCGTTCACAATCTCCTCAAAGCATTGTCCAGTCATTAAGGGACAGGCTGGGCCCTGCTGCCCCACAGTGGTGCACTGTGGGGCTGTGTCCTCTCCTGCATCTCTGCGCATTATTCCTATTTTAGAGATGGTGAGACTGACATGCAGACAGGCTAAACGATCAGCTGAAGATCACAGAGCGAGTCGCTAGCAGAGCCCGGCCGAGAACTCAGGACCCCCAGCTGCTCCTCTTGAACTTGGAGCACTAGACAAAGCAGCCCCTAATTTAATGTAGGTCCCTCCAAAATGGCAGGTCCGTGCATGAATCCTTCTACAGCGCCTACTGTCACCTCCCATTCCCATTTGACCCCCACTGGCTACAGCTTAAAGGGGGAGCAGACCTAGTGCCTCAACCTCCCCAAACGTTATCTCCCAAAGTGGGGGAGCACTTGTTCCTTGCAAAGTAAGGGTAGTGAGGCCATAACAGGAGAGTGGTTGCCCTGAACAGAATTTAAGCATGGGGTGCTGTCATTAGAATCTGTTACAGCTAGCATAACACATGTATTCAGACTGTAAACTCACTGGGGCAGGGATTGTCTTGTTCTGCGTTTGTGCAGCACCTAGCGTCATGGGGACCTGGACCGTGACTAGGGCTCCTATGTTACCACAATAATAACCAGAACCCAGACCTCCTGCTCTCCATGTCCTAGAACACAGCTGCCAGCCTGCAGATCTTAGAACCACTCCCACCCACCCTCCATACTCATGTGAGCACTACATTCCAGATAGACTTGGGCTTGGATTCCACTTACTTGGGTTGGCTGGGTCTCTGTGGACTGGCTGGGCCAGTCCACAGCAAATGTGCTATCACTAGGGTTGTCAGCAAGACACGGATCCACGGACTGCATGCTGCTCGAGGAAGTCTTTTCAGGCTGGCGGTTGGGATTGGGGGACAGAGAGAAGAGGAGGAAGATGGCAGTGGATAAAAAGGAGAAGTGCATGGTAAATAAGGGGGAAACAGCAGAAAATGAGACATTCACAGAGGTACAGATCGGCCGGACAGCTATTTGCAATTCAGATGAACTACAAACACACACATTATGGAAACAGAGCTGCAACTTCACCAGCAAATCTCATGATCTTTCCATTGCTTGCTGTGTATTCTCAATAACAATGGTGCAGATCCGGAGTAACTCCGGTGGTCCTGGACAATGACAACAGAGCAACTCTGGATTTATCCCAGTATAACTGGGAACAGAATCCAGCCCATAGAACACACCCACACACACCCATATATATGGCCAGCTTAGTAATTGTTCCCTTGTGTCTCCTAACCAGAGCGACTGTACTACAGCGATGTGTGTGACTCACTGTCCCTTCAAAGGAAGCAAGGTTTCAATTTACAGGACGGCCAAGAAAACTCTGTGTGAGCAATGCGCTTTAGCCCAGCAAGGCGGTATGCACGGGATCGTTTATTATGGCTATTATGGGGAAGGAAGCTGAGTGGCTTTTCATCATTTGTTTACAGCAGCGGCTGCTTAGGAAGACGAATCACTTTAATTAAAAGAAACTCAACATGGTGTTGTGGAGGAGAAAGTGCCTGGTGATTGGAGACTTCGTGAGGATCAACACAGCTAGCAGGGAATCTATGACGCCACTCCCAAGCAACCACCAATATTGCTCAGAAGGCCAAGCATACCCAGTGATGGTTTGGTTGAACAGACTAGCCCCGTGCAGTTTGATGCAGTCGGGGCGTTGGCCTTTGGGAGAGATAGCGGATAGCTGAATAGACAAGAAAGCAATTTGGGGGAGAGGGGTTACACTGTAGTAAATGTGAAAAGCAAGGTTAGCCCAGATAAGCAAAGAAAACAGGTTCTCTCACTAGGATCAATAGGTAAGGAGGGTGTCTATTATAATGAACCTTCTCCCAAGAACATATTCTAGGGTTTCCTTAATTGGGAAGTGTGAATTCAGCGCCCGCGGACTTCCAGGAGGGACTAAAGACTGGTAACAGGCGTGTTTTTCCCTTTCCTCAATTTTGCCAATGCACCTCACGCCTAACCCCCTGCCCCTGCTCCCACCCTGCTATTCCAATCCTGAGGCCTTTCACAGCTCTGGGAATGCGACCACCTCCTGCTAGTCCAGCACCAGGCCTTTCTGGAGCAGAAACTGCCAGTTCTGCAAACTTAATGGCTCTGGAACGAACAAGAACCAACGCAGTGAAGACTAACTGGACACAAGATTTGAACTCGGCGCCAAGAGGCTTGTGCCCCCAACCTTCCTGCACTAGCTAGCCTCTCCCCCACCATCCGGTCTTGCTCACTAGAACTTCAGGGGGAAAATGAGGCCCTGTTTGTGCTTTGCGTAAACTGGATAGCTGCAAAGGAGGGTGGGTGTGGGACATGAGCACAGCACAGCAAACTGGCGTTAAAACGAACAGTAAGCAACATCAACCTCTTCGGCAGAGGCTCAGAGAGCCTGCCAGGAAGGGACGGACCTTCTACATTGTTATCACTACTGATTTAACCACTTAATGAATCCATTGAATTTCAAAACGCTCAGTAAAGCACCAGGCAGGGGTCCCCCCGTAACAAGGTCAGGCCTCAGATCTGAGCCCCAGCTGTGTCCATGGGGTCTCTCACCCCTCCACTCATGGGCAAGTTTACACCCTGTATTTTCCTCACATCCCTCCCTTCGACTGGCAAGTCCTCCTGAGTGGAGGGAAACAGAATCCTCCGAGAAAGCACACGCACCTTCGCCAGCAGATCTCACCGCAAGAGCAACGCATCCAGCATGTTCTTTCCCCAGCACGACTGGGTCAAACCCATTCTCTGCTGCTCTTATGCCTCGGGTCTCCGAGACACCACTCAAGTCAACGGCATGGCCAAGTAACTCTCCTGACACACTTGGATTTATTCATGAGTCAAGCTGGGATGTACACAGCATTCCCACAGTGCAAGCACCACCATTTTTCTTAACTCCAAGCCCAATCAGCTTCCAGTCTTAAACCTACAAGATCCCGTAAGTGTTTTGCTAATAACAGCAGGAGTAACGGAAAAATAATTACCTTGGGCCGACAGACATTACTTACCACCAGCCATCCTACTGGTCTAATTTAACATACACTCTTTATCCCATCAGTTCCTTCCTAATGTTTCCTGCCTACTCCATTCATGGCCTTACAATGCCATGGATATTTTGAATAGCTGAGTTATAACCACCATATAGATGCTTCCCACCGCAGCTCTGACTTAAACACAAACACATGGAATGCTACACAGGTTGCTCCTGTTTAATTAGATTCACTCCCACTTATTATTTGAATTCAATGGGCTTGTAACAGGGACTGACAGCAACCAACATCCATTTGGCCAAGTGTGTCTTTGTTTGGACAGGTGAAAAGAAACCCATGGCGAGCAATGGATTTCTTAGCCAGCTAATTTGCAGAAACTGTGTATAATGAGCATGGGATGGAATCAAGTTGGCTTTCAGCAAAAGGCATTTGGATGTCACCTGCCTACGTCTCTATTTTAGGGACTTTCAGGATAGCGGCCCAGGGACAGTGCAGTCATGTAGGGTCACAGAGAGATGGGGAGGTGCCTTTGCTTTCCCCGGGTTTGGAGGCTTTGCTTACTGAATGGGTTTTCTGTTTCGTTTTATCGATCAGCATCTTCATACACACTCCAGCGCGCATCCACCAGACTGCTCTCTGGAGCAGCAGGTCTCGTGACAACCCCTTCAAACGCGACGGCAAGGTTCTACCAAGCTGGTTACTTGCCAGAGGATTCAACACGCCAGCAGAAAAACCAGGCACCTGCCTTAAGGGGAAAGTTAGGGAAGCCAGGTTGGTTCAACCTGGTGTATCTGGCTCTACGCTCCCCTCTCTCACGGTACGTCTACACGGCGCACTCCTTACAGCGGTGTGTAGAGTACAGACCCTGCACACCCCCCAGTATGGGGGTTAACAAAGGTGTCGACAGTGAAGTACTGCTTAGGTGAGTAAACCCACATCTGAACCTTTGAGGTATAAACCCCGCACGGCTGTCTACCTGCCCAAGCAGTACCTCCTCTGTCTACACGGCTTTTTTCTAGCAGTGTCCCACTGCCACACGGAAAGGCTTCGGCAGCAGGGAGCTGATGGAGCTTTTCCCCGCTGCCTCCCCCCGCCAGACCCTTTCACTGCTGGGTGTAGCTACATGCTGCAGCCAGTGGTGTGTAGTGTAGACACAGCCTCAGACATCCCCCCGCTCTCAATGTAGCCGAGTGGGCTGGGGCAAGAAAGGGCGCGGCCCGGGTGCCGTATGTTCCAGCGATCCCTGGCTGGTACAATTGTCCCCAGGCAACCGTTTCTGTCAGCACAGTTCTGAGGTTGTTCTCAGTTATAGTGGGGTCAAGCCAGCTCCCAGGATAAGGGGAGCAGAAAGATGGCTTAAAACAACTTTCACTGCCGCTCAGCTAGAGCTGAGGATCTGATTCCAGGCGCTTGTTCCAATGACAGGAACCCAGATCTCGACTCTGAAATCTCATGGAAATAGGGTCTCATGAGATAGCGGGTACATTGCCGAGACTGGGAACTCTCTGATGCAAGGGACTCTGCTCATTGTTACTTCTGTATACAGCACCTGGCACAATGGGGTTCTGATCCCTGATTGGGGTTCCCAGGTGTTACTATGACACTAAACTTCCTACTTCAGCCAGACCAGGAATAATGACTTTTTCAGAGGGTTTCAGCCCTTCCTGCTTCCAACCGGAAGCTGAAAACCAAAGGTAGCAACAATGAAAAAAACATTGTTTTATTTCAAAGCTAAAGCTTTTCCAAACTCAAAGCAGATTAGGAGTTTGGGGGGAGGGGTCACAGTTTGGGCCAATCCTCACTTTATTCAAACTGCTTCTCCCCAGTTACGCTCTGTTCAATAGCAAGAACACAGGTGGGCCGATATATTTCCTTGTGTATAAACAAAGGAGAAGCGTGGTTTCCAACTCCACCTGAGCCTAGTGATTGGAGACCCCCCCACCACGGTCGGGGAGGACACCAAAGGGAAAGAATATACATCGTTTTTTCACTCTGCTACCCAAAGATAGCCAAGAAACCACAGCTCCGGGGAATAACAAGCACTTGTTCATCTGGGGAAGGAACACTCAGCGGTCTCATGCCAGACCATGATGGGCACATGAGAGCAAACACTTCTCAAAGGGACCGGCTGCACTGCCACGCAGCAGGCAGACATCCGCAACCAGGGTTGTCCACTTTTAAGGCTTGAAGTCTTTCCCTGTGAAGACACAGACTTTTTTTTTTAAACAAAGACAGACAGACAATGCACAAAGAGGGGAAGCAAAGATCAACATCAACAGCCAGTAAAAAAACATCGGGGAAGCATCCTTCTCAACATGCCCAGGGCATGCATAGTGGGGACAGCTCGATAGCCATATAGGAACCTTGGGCCAGATTGTCCCCTGGTGTCAATCAGCTTCCTTCCTTTGATTTTATACCAGCAGAGGGGCTGGCCCGTTAACACAAAGGAAGACATTCATTTCTTGAGCAGAAACAAAGAGGTTGCATTTCTGCTAAGAGTGACCGACCACGAGCAGCAAAGCCCAGCAGATATCCCAAATTTGCATTCAGAAGGGAGGTAAATTTAGGGGCAATTGAGAGGCATGCAGGTTGCACAATGAAAGGGAGAGAGGACAGAGAGGTTTGGAGATCTGGAGAGGAAAGGAACAAATATGACTGTGCGGCAGTGGTAGGGTTAGTTTCAGGCGATGCAAAACACCAAGGGAAAGAGAGGAGAGCTAACGGCACAGGCGACAGTGCATTCTGCTAGGAGTGCCAGGTGCAGTGCCAGAACGCAAGGCTGCCTTTTTAGGCCGATCCACAGACCAGAAGGTGAAAGCAGGTTCGAGGCACAGGGAGCAATTCTAGCATGGCAGGGAGGGAGAAGGAGGAAGAAGACGGTGCCAACACATGCCAAGGTAGACAGTAAGAGTTTACCAAAACGGAAGCTGTATAAAATTCTTACCTCCCATAAATCCCAAGGTAAAGACTAAGCGTGTCAAAGAGCAACAAGAACAAAAACAGGTTTATACTGGATTATTTCCGCCAACGGAAGCAATACAAATATCGTTCGGAGTGAGGCAAACGTACACATTCCACTGCACTCGCCTCTACACTTTGACATTTTTCTTAACAATTGCCAAATGATTGAGACCTGCCTGCGTCGCACGTTGGATTTGAAGCACGGCATTAGACTAAGCACAGCCTCACCTTTGGCGCTAGTACATCAGCGCTGCAAGCGAAGGTGCAACGGCAGCGAGCATTGATACACCCGTGCTACCTTTGTTCTAGCCCGCATGGGTAACAAGAGCAGTGAAGATGCAGTTGCACAGACCCTAGCTTTGGGTTAGCAACCTGAGTACATACCCAGAGCCCCCAGCGGGCTTGTACTGGGGTGGCTAGACCATGCCAAAATCCACACAGTCCTCGGTTCACTGTTACCCAGGCAAGCTCTATTAAAGCTAGTGCGGATACGCCTACCTGCCATACAGTTCTGTACGCATTTGCCAACTTTTTTTTCTCGTGACCGAGTTGAAGAAAATTGTTGATGCCCGCAACCAAACAGAGCTGGGATGAGGGGTTTGGGGTATGGGAAGGGCTCAGGGCTGGGGCAAAGAGGTGGGGTGCGGGAGGAAGTCAGGGCTCTGAGCTGGGGGGGTGCAGGCTCTGGGCTGGGACCGGGGATGAGGGATTTGTGGTGCAGGAAGGGGATCCAGCCGGGTTTGGGGCGGGGGGCGCTCTGGGCTGGGGCAGGCGATTGTGGTGTGGGGTTGGGGCGCAGGCTTACCTTGGGCAGCTCCCGGTCAGCGGCACGGCAGGGATGCTAAGGCAGGTTTCCTGCCTGTCCTGGCACCGTGGCTCACACCCCGGAAGCAGCCAGCAGCAGGTCCAGCTCCTAGATGGAGGCACGCAAGCAGCTCCGCGCAGCTCTTGCCCGCAGGCAACGCCCCCCGCTCCCAATAGCCAAGAACCGGCCAATGGGAGTGCAGAGAAGTGCTCAGGGTGGGGGCAGTGCGCGAAGCCCTGTAGTCCCCCCCGCCTAAGAGCCAGACCTACTGCTGGCCATTTCCGGGGTGCAGCACGGTGTCAGAATAGGTAGGGACTAGCCTGCCTTAGCCGGGCAGCATCACCAACGGGACTTTTAACAACCCGGTCGGAGGTGCTGACTGGAGCCACCACGCCCCAGTGCCTTACATTCCGCGACCCAGTCCCGGGTCCCCACCTGCAGTTTGAAAACCACTGCTCTAAGTCCCACATCCCTCAAACATCAATGGCCGATGGTGACCAGTAGTACTATCTCGCCACTGGGAAAATGCAAGGGCTAGTGGCATACGGTTTTCTCCATTTAAAACCTTTGGAAGCATTGGGCTGGTCATGCTCATTTCCACGACTGCAGTGATGTGTGTGTGGGGGTGGGTGGGCGGGGAATGGTTTTCAGAACTCTGCTTGGTGTTCGGCCCCCCATTGATGCCAAGGATCAACTCCCTGCAACGTCGGTAGCTGCAAAGATAGGCCAGCGCGGAGCGCTTTGGAAAATCCCTCCCATAATCCGGACATTGACGGCTTGTCTGTAAGTCCAAAGTTTTGTCCTATCTAATGGAACCGCAGATTGTTCACACTTTGATTCTTAAAAATCGCTCTGCTCCCACCACTAAGCAAACCGAGTCATTTGCTGGGAGGAGCCCAGCACTAAGGGTGGGTTTCCCAGCAATACAATCAGGGCAACACTAAATCCATGTGGGACATGGTCCATGCTAACCTTGTGATGCACATTGACTGAGTTTCCTAGGCCAAATCCCGCAAACATCCCCATTCTCTGTGCAGATGAGATTGCTGCATGTGCAAAGCCAGGCGTACGCTCACCTGATTCATGCACACGAGCGTCCGAGAGAGCTCACGGATATGCGGGGGCATGTGCACACCCCTTGAGAGCTCAGTCAATATGGAAATACGCACTGAAGGCATAGGCTGACTCCGCAGTCGATAACGGTTCACGTACTCGTGGAAGAGGGAATGGGGAATAGTACAAACCTGAGTGGCAGGTGTGGGTGTCTTCCCCACAGGGCTGGCATCTGGTTTAATGGGATCAAAATCCAGATCCAACAGGCTGGCTCCCTCCTGGAAGGGCCCAGGGGCATCAAACTTGGCAGCAGTAAGGAAGAAAAGCAGTGTGAGCATTAGACAGATATCGGAGATAGACGGTATATGGCACTTGATATCCAGGGCTCAGGGTGCAGATGCAGAAGGCACATGGTGGGCATGATAACCATGGATGCCTCCATGCCTGTGCCCCAGATTGCATGATGCCTGTGAGCACGTACAGCGCACCAAGGAACGCATGCAAACCAAGAACTCAAACCTTGTCCGTTTTCCTACTTGTCTGAATGGCTCTGACAGGACAGGGTGGTCTTATATGGCCGAATTGCCATTGCACCGGTCAGCTTGGAAAGGTTTCTCATCTATTCCCAACTGTCCTTTGCAGCTTTTCTGCATCACCATCGGCTACATGGTGCTCACAGCTCAGGATTAATTTCCCATCCTCCCCAGGAGCCGCCACCGTCTGCTGTGCGGCCAACCAGCATTCAGCTCACCCGTCGTATCTACACCAGTTGCTCGGGAGGGACCTGGAGCTTGGGAGGGAAAGGCGCATGATCCTGGAAGGTACCTCCAATGGAGACCCAAGCCTAATCCCTAAAGTTTGCTGATCTGTTACCCCTCTTTAGACTCCAAACACCATCCACAGTCACATGAATCATAGGTGAGTTCACATCTACCCCATGGTTCTTGACGGCCACCAAATTCCACACCTATCAGTGCAAGCTCCAGTACTGCCCACACTGGGGATCCACTCCTCAGACACACACCAGGACTAATGTGCTTTGTATTTTCCAAGACACACCCAGATTCAAGAGATGTCACCCCTGCCTTCTGAGCCAGCAGAGTGAGTTCCGTTCTCTCTACTACACAAGCAGGTGGCACTATCAGGGCATTCATGAACTGCCTTTAATGAAGCCGACATGGCAACCATCACATAAGGGGAACTGGTCATTAACATTCAGTCCTGAGCTAATGCCATTCATTTTTAGTTTCCTGCAGGGCCATTATGAGATGCCCCCTTTCTGTCTAGCTCTTCCTTTGAGAAGAAACAATTCTGCTCTATGAGCTTCGTGCTTTCCATGGATTTCCCCAAGCTCGCTGGCCCTATAATTTCTACTATATTTCCAGTTCCACCCAAGGTTGTTTTCTGTTGTTCTGCCCCAACTCCAGCAAAATCCAACAGTGAAAATGCTCCTAGTACTTACTAAACACATCAGATTACCCAGCGACAAGCTTCAGTATCAAGTTAGGACATGAATTCATTGGTCCACCCAGGCCAAAGACGACCACAAAGTTTAGCATTTTGCAGCAAAACCGCTACAGTGAACAGAAAGTGCGATACAGGAGATCCACACCCTTGTTACTTTCCACCTCAATGCACTTTACTCCCACTTCCACTTCTCTTTATAGCTCTCTCCTTCTTATGGGCTTGTGGTCCACCGATTAGCACTCACAGGAAGGAGTGTGGCCGGCAGCCGTCCAGGTCCCCAGCCCAAAGTGTTAAACACTAACCAGCACCAGCCTCTATATCCCACTGGATAATTCTATAATAGTTCCTAGACAATTCTCCAGTAGAGCAAGGTCTTCACAGAGGTTCCACTTCCCATGCTTTACTTGGTGCTCAGAGATCAACGGCTCTGGCTACACTGGAATCTTACCTGCTGTTCAAGAGTTATATGCTCCATGGATTAGGGCTTCCTGCCCTTTGCCTAAGTCACCCCCAATACCTATTTTATAAGGGCCCCGATTGCACATTGAAATGGCCCTGGGGAATACACTGAACATTAACGGACACTGGGTGCCCCAGTGGTGTCTGTTCTAGAAACAAGAGTCCCTTCTCAGAGATCACGTCCTTTAGGATGACACAGCGGGTCCCATCCTGGGTCGTGCGCACTGAACCGCCGAGTGCAGGAATCCCTGGATAAACGCAGGTGTTCACACATGATACGAACAATGTAACAGACACAGCGATCGGTTACACGGACATGCTACAAGCTACCCAGGCATGCAGAGGGAGAAAGAATTGCTCAGTGGCCCGTGGCTTTCTCCTGTGATGTAAATATACATAGAACGCTCGTTAGAGTGTCCAGATATGAATGTAACTGGAGCCGGAGGAGAGTTCTGTATTGAGGACAGCACGGAGATGCTGCAGCTGTTGACCTCCAAAGCTCTGCATGATTACACGCTTGCTTTTGTGCATGCTCTCGTCTCCTCCCTACTGTCCACTTGTTCCTTACGGTCCTCCAGATACTCCTTCCCAACTGCTCCCTTTGTCTCCTTTCATGCCGCTACCCTTCCCAGGAACAGCCTCCCGCTCCCTCGGAACTAAGCACTCTCTCCACTCTTCCTGCACATACACCCTAAAACCCACCTCTTTGGGGATCTCCCCACAAACAGGGTCCTCGCACTTTCATGCACCATAGCCGTTACCCCACATAGGGCATCCAAATTAGTTTAAGCTCCTTGGAGAAGGGACCTCCTCTTTACTAAGTCTTTGGAAAGTGTTGTGCACACTTACAAGGCTCTGCTAAGATCAGTTCAACCCGTGATTTTCCCTCAGCTTGGCTGCTGAAGCGGGATGCCCTGACTAAGCCAAAGCAGAACCTCACCCCTAGCTGTGATGCCAGCAGTATCCAACAAGGACACTGAGGTGGGCTCCGACCACAAAATATGGATCTGGGTATCGGGCCCTTTGCCTTGGGGTGAGTTAGGAGCCCATGAATTTAGGATGCCCAGAGGTCTGGGACCATCTCTCTGCCTGCAAACCTTTAATACTTAAAGTTAAAGTTAAACAAAGACTAATGGACCCTGAATAATATTTGTAAAATGTACCAGAATTGGGGGAAAGGTCCAGTGCTGTATCCTGTCATGCCCTGGTCACTGCTGCCTTTCACCCCAAGCAGAGATAATGGGGGAAATTCTGTCCCTACTAAAGTCAATGGCAAAACTCCCATTGATTTTAATGGGGCCAGGATTTCACTCCAATGCACAGATCCACAAAGCAATCTCTAATGGCTTCTAGACAGTCTCCTTCCCAGGCAGGACAATGGACTTTATTAGAACCTTCTCATGTCCTGCTGGCAGTTTGCTTTGAAAGCTACAAAACTTAGTATTTTCTTTAAGATCCCAGCCATTCACTAGGGTTTCCAGCTTACAGAAGCCCCCACAGAAATTGACATTCCAATAATTAATCAATCAAGGGTCTGAGTACACTGACAAAGGCCAGTAGGTTCAGAGGGAAAGCAGACCCCATATTGCCTGCATTGACCCCATGGTGCTCGGTCTGGTGGAGATGACAGGGGGTCATGCTACATGAAGAGCACCGCAGAAGCAACAAACCACAGGAAGTGCCAAAAAAAAAAAAAAATCACCCAACCCCAACTATTCTGGGCCAGATTCTGAGCTCTGTCACATGGGTGCAAATCCAATGAACTGAATGGAGTCACTCCAGATTTACCTTGGAGTAACCCAGTTCGGAATCTGGCCCTTTGTTTGGGGACAATTTAGCCCAGAGACTTTAATAGTCTGCTTCCCTACCTTGGTTTAATATTATGTTGGACATCGGTGTCAATTCAGGAACTTACGTTGAAGGACACGCCTGCACCTATTTCTTATTCCCCGCCTCCCCCGAAAGGGGATGCCTCTGTCTGTGATGGCATGAGCATGGCACAGCCACGTTTTCACGCAAAATGTCCTCACTAAAAACAAAGGCAAGCGTCCATCAGGCAGTTGTCAGCTAAATGTTGCCTAAAGAATATAGTAGCAGTGACAGGGCTGGGAGCCTAAAATGCTTTGAGATAAGGTTGCCAACCCTCCCGGATTGGCCTGGAGTCTCCAGGAATTAAAGATCAATCTTTAATGAAAGATTATGTCATGTGATGAAATCTCCAGGAATACATCCAACCAAAATCGGCAACCCTACTTTGAGAGCTTTAGCAAAGAAGGAAAGATTTTGTTTTGAAGGGTGGGATTTTGTTCGTTGGGAGTCCTTTGGTCAGAATGAGCATGGACCCCCTTTAATGGTAACCCACCCCTGCCTGTTTGATGCTGAGTACTCGGACACTATTGCTGTCCACATCATCCCCGCACTCTAGGAGTTCGACCAGCCCCCACGGTATCTGAATGTAACTTGAGGCCTAGCTTTCTTTTCTCCCAACCCTGGGTGCCTTGTTTCTCCACAGTCGGGTGGAAGCTGGAAAGCCACAGGCCACTGAATTTGGGTTACAGAAGGAAAAGCGAGGAGGACAGTTACAGAGCAGCATTGTTAGAGGTGTCACCTGGGTCTTTAAGGGATGAATTAAAAAAATTGAACATAAGACAGCGCGAGTCTCATAATTAAGCCAGAAAACTGGTCAGGCTCTCATCGGCACAGGGAGTAGTACCCAGGGATGTAATACCGAATAGCCCGCCCACTTCCCCAGCCCCCTTCTCCAGCTGCAAACCACATTAAAGAAGAGAGGGAGAAGAGGAATCTTTTCCCTTTGAAATTGCGTTTGATCTTCAGGATTTTAGCTGCAGAGACCGAGGGCTGATTAAGAGCCATCAGCCTCACGCCAGCCAGATGCCCAGCGCCACTCAAACAGAGATAACGCTGTTACAGAGAGCTGATTGCGGCAAAAGGTGCTGGCTGAGGTCTCTGGAGACTGAAGTCCTTGATCCACAGCCCTGCCCTGTAGGTGGTTTCTTGCCCACTCCACTGGGTTCCTGAGACACTCCCGTTCCATACGGAGAAGTGGCATTTCAAAGCCGCAGAAGCCTGATTTTCAGAAGCGCTGAGCGCCCATATCAGCCTTCAGTTGGACCTGTTCTAGCCTCTGATTAGCAGGCCCTGGGAGCGTACAGAGCAGAGCAATGAGTGCCTCACCCAGGCCTGGTGGGAACCATGTCTAGGCCCGGCCGCTCTTCGCCTGCTCAGTGGACACAAGTGCAGTGATAGTTTTGTGACCCCTTCACCAGGCGCCCCACAGAGTCCTCCCTCTTCATTCTACACAGGCCACGAGAACAGCCGTAACACAGCCCTGGCTTCCGGGCCGCACCGATCAAGGCTGGCTTCAAACTGACCAGCTGTTCAGGGGCGACGGGTGCGGTATCCCATTGGCAATTTCAGCCCGGCCATGCGGTGGCAGCTGGCCCTTCTCGCCCTACCTCCTGACCAGGTTTCGTGGCGTGACACCTCTAAACAGGGAACAGTGCCGGGGGCAGGGAGCAGAGAGAGATAAGGCAGGGCAGAGCGGCTAACCTGCGAGGGGGTGGTCACGCTTATCTCGGGGACAAAATTGTCATCAAACAGACTGATGATGTTCTCGTGCTTGATCTCCTTGGAGGGGGTGTGCTTTGGAGGTGGCGGCACCGGAGGGCCTTTCCGCAACTGCATGCAAGCGAGCGAGCACACGGCGACACCCAAAAAAACCAGAGACAGGAACCAGGTTAGCAAACTAGAACCACAGACACAAGGAGGGGTCAAATAAATAGACATGGGAAGGGGGGGAGGGGAACAACCACACGCCTCCAGAGAAGGTTTGGCATCATTAGTTACACTTCAGCAGCGGGCGGGTCTCCCTCTGTGGAGGAGAAGCGTAACACAATTAATATGCATCACTCGGACATGCATACGTAATTAGAGCATGTGCAACCTTCCAGAGAACCACCAGGGGTGACAGACAGGTTACTCGGCACACGTTTCAGCAGAGAAGTCCAGTGCGCTGGCCACCACTCCCGATACCTACCTGTGCGGTGTGAGCCTAGGGGAGTTAGAAGCCAAAGCAGATTGGCTTTAGTCACACGTGGACACCAGTGGGCTGGATCCCGATCTCCCTTCCACTGGTTCCACTCCACTGGTTTCAGTGGATCGACTGCAACATAAGTGAAACCAGATGGGGCTCCTCGTGAGAATGACACAACCAAGACTGAGATCTGGGCATGGGTTATTGAAACATGTGAGAACAGGCTCGCCCTGAGCCGGTCGGCTCTCAGCTTCACCGGAGTGTAACACTAGGGACATCACTGAAGTCACAAGAGACACGGGGGCATAAATCCAGGAGCAGGCAGGGGGGTCAGGCCATCCCTCTGTCCATATCTGACATCCTTCCTCACTTCACAGTGGGAGCCTTTGATTCCGTGCTGCATGAGCCACACCTTGGATGCTGTGGGAACACACGATAGGGACGGCAAACCAGTTCAGGCACTGTCTGAATTTCCCTTTGCCCCCAGATATGCGAGCTCAAATTGAACCTGTTGAGAAGATGCTGACGGACTGGGGGGAAAAGAGTCTACTGTATAGTGCGGTGAAGATCTCCAGAACTTTAATGTCACTTAGCACCCCCATAACACTTTCTATGTGCAAAAAGCTTTATGAACATTAATCTTCTCATCCTACCTAAGAAGGTAGGTCATTATTATCCCCATTTGCAGCCAGGGAAAACTGAGGCAGAGAGCATGTGACTTGACAAAGGACAGACTTCTTATCAGTGTCAGATCTGGGATTAGAACACAGCAGCTCCTGGCTCTCAGGCCTGTGTTCACTCCACTAGGCTGCACTGCCCCTCCCTCGGATGCACGAACATGTGCCCTACCAGACTTTTATTTGGCTGGCCATGGAAAATGCCAACTTTCTAGAGGGTTAATCCGCCCCAGCCAACGTGCCTGTAAGATTCCATATACACATCTGAACTGCAGCTGGCTGCAGGGTAGAGGGTAAGTAATAATGAAAGTGGCACTTTCACTTCCAGATCTCACTGCGCGGAAGCAGAAGTGCCAGAATGCCACGGGAACAGCCACTCCCGCAGTATCTTGAGCCCAGCCCGATGCAGAAGGTACCAGAAGTCTCACAGGAAAGACTGTTCTCCTCAGAGTGAAGCCAAAGTTTGCTGTCACAAGAGGCTCTGGGGTACTAATCCCGAACCAAACACTGACCCTTTGGAAGTTTGTCCCTCCCCAATACACCCATCCTCCTAATGACTCATGCGGGGGGCTGTGTGGGAAATGACAGCAATACAATGGCTAATCCTCCCACAGCATATGCTGCCCAACGCACACTGCACTGCATATCTACTGAGCCCTGTCCCCGTGTCTCGATTCCGAATGGAAAGAATGCTCCCAGGACACGGTGGTTCAATGCTGAAGGAAATGGAATACCCTTCCGGTTCCAGCCCAGACTGGACCCCAGATCCCCCCCTTCTGGTAAAACGAGACATTGTTCAAAACGAACAAGACCATTGGAAGGACTCCGCTGCCCGGAAAGGAAGTTACACCCCGAGCCCCATCTACTAAGCTTGGGCCGTGTTCAGCTGTAGCAGCATACGTCCATTGTAGCTCCATTGACTTCACCGTCGCTGAGAGTCCAATCCCGGCCCTTGTGGTTTCATGAGGCCCATTGGTTCTGAAGTCCAGGATCATCCTCGCAGACACATTAACAAGCGTGGAGACATGCTGGCAGTCACTTCATTAGGAGGCTAGACACAGGCAGCTTTTCAGAAGAAAGATGTTGGGAAACAGCTTGAGAGCTGAAACAGTGAGTAGTTCACAACCCAACAGGATTTCTCCGTTAGGCATGGCTCCTTTAAGGTATTTAGGTGCCTAGCACCCACTGATGGAAATGGTCTCTCCTTTTGCCTCCTTCCCTGTCTGTTCAATATGCCCCTCTGTTGCTTTCCACACCCCACCCTGGTTGTTAGCACCAGTGTACCCAGAGGTGGGGTGAGGACACAGCCGGGGTATTTCACATCCTTGTTGCTGTCCACTCAGGACTCACCACTTACCCAGTGACTTGCCATCACCCATGTTCATCCCATACAAAGCTTCATATTAAATGCGGATAACTGAGGGTGCAGTTTTTGTGGCTTCTAACTCATGTGGCTACATGCTCTGGGGATAAGAAAGAGGCCATGTGGCCTATCCAAGTCTACCCAGTGTCATTCCTCCCTTCAGTTTCTTGTAAAGCCCCTCGCTGCCTTCCCCGCGTCTGGATCCAGCTCCCTCTTTTGTGCTTGATGCAGAAGGTCACGCTGACCGCACACGGCCCCTTTCCGCGCTCCTCACGGCAGCAGCCAGGTGAACTACGCAGGCACTGAAAAACGGCTGCCAGCAGGTGGCAGCATCAGCTGCATGAAGGCCCACCTTGGTCTCTTCCAGCAGCTGTTACTGCCGGGCCATTTAAATACACTGAACAGCAGAACCCCGGTTACCCGATCCAATTGGAACCGGGGCCTGATCGGATAAGCAAAAAACTGGATAAACCAGAGAATGGGCAGCAAGGCTCCCGCTGTCATCCCCAGGGCGGTTGGGGCTCACGCTGCCAGCTCCGGGCGGCTGGGGGTTTGGTTAATACGGAGAGCCAGATAATAGAGACTAGTTAAACTACTGTATTCTGCTTGCTTAACAGTGACCAATCCACCCCCCTGCTGCTGCGGTCACGCAGCCCGCCAGGGGAGCGCCCAGGGCATTGCAAGAGCGAGGAGAACAAACCCTGTCTCAGTGGAACGAGGTGGAGGATGGGCTAAAAGAGAGGGCCGCACCTGCTCTCCGCTCAGCAACTCAGCACCTCTCCAAACTTCAGAGAGGACTGAGGCAGACAAGGCACCATCGCAGGAGGGTGGGCGGGGAGCTGGCCAGGGCAGAGCTGAATAGGTAGCCGTGAGCTGGGGGCGCTGCAGGGAGAATGGAGGTGGGTTATTCTGAAGCAGTTTGTACAACGGGCGGGAGCCCGAACGTTTGGCTCCACATTCAGTCCCACATCCCACATGCAGCCTGTGCTCCGGGTTCCGATCCAGAGTTCTGGGACAGCCGACGAGAGACCAGAGCCAGATGGCAATTCAGACCCAAGCCTGTAACTCGGAGTTCAGTCTGAGCAGAAGGTTGAGTAGCGTGTGGAGAGAGGCATTGGAGGGAGGGATGGGGACAGTTACTCAGGGTGGTTTAAGGTGGAGGAATTCCATCCTGCCATGGCGCTGGGGAGCGAACTAGCCCTTCCCCAAGAGCGTCCCAGATCACTCGGGCTGCCATCGCTGGGCAAGGTGAGTGTATCAGGACAATTGTGCCCTTTTGGCACTGTGCTGCCCCCAAGCCAGGCCAGACCTCATCTCCTTGAAGCTGTCGGCAGAGATCCCCCTCCTACGTGCCAATGGGCACTGAGCCACTCATCGTTAAATGGATGCTCCAATGCAATGGCTGTGGAGGAGCGAAGCATGGTTCTTTCTCTGGATGTTCACGGCTAGAGATTGAGTGGGCGATGTGATGTCCTTCCCCTTTACACACACACACACACACACACACACCATTGCCGCTCCAGGGAATTAAACATTCACCGCCCACAGCCCTGGAGTTAGCTGCAGTCAGAGGCGCTGGTTTTGTTTCAAGATTTCTTTGCCGTTCTGTTATTGCTCCAGCTATGCTCTCCAGCTCTCCTGCAAGGTGAATGCCACCAAGTAACACCCGGTTTCTGTCTAAAAACCCAACGGCCGAGACCCAGCACACTACCTCCCTGGAGCCCAGGTGGGATTTTCAGGGTCCGGGGGCTATATCGCTGGCCAACAATTGCACAAGGAGGTGCAAGGCAATGGCCCAGCAAGAAGAGCGGACAGGTCCCTGCAATGGAAAAGAAACCAGAACCAAGACCAACAGCAGTTGAGGAAGGTTGGAGGGGAAAGACGAGTTTTCTAACAGGGTGTAGCGGGGTGGTTACCCCGCTCCTGCCTGAGGGGTTTAAAACAGCCCTGGCAGAGGGCTGGGGCAAAGAGAAAAGCTACTGGGCTGATTGGGGAAGTAGCCACAGCTGGGCCATGCCCCAATCAGGCCCCAGCTGGCCTGTATAAGACGGCTGGGAGCCAAGAGCTCAGGAGTCTCTCTCTGCCTTCAGAGGGAGAAGGGCCTGGCTGCAGCAAGCTAGAGACAGGGTACCTTACTGGAGCAGGACTTGGGACAGGCTGAGGAGCTGGGGAGCTCCAGCCTGGATAGCCCCAGGCTGCAGCCTAGTAGGAGGCCAAGGGGTACTGGGGGTTGCAGAGGGCAGCCCAGGGCTAGGCCAAGGCAGCAGGTCCAAACCCAACCTTGCCTATT
>NC_048308.1:3897852-3899070 GCF_013100865.1 Trachemys scripta elegans | reverse complement strand
GGAGCCCGAACGTTTGGCTCCACATTCAGTCCCACATCCCACATGCAGCCTGTGCTCCGGGTTCCGATCCAGAGTTCTGGGACAGCCGTCGAGAGACCAGAGCCAGATGGCAATTCAGACCCAAGCCTGTAACTCGGAGTTCAGTCTGAGCAGAAGGTTGAGTAGCGTGTGGAGAGAGGCATTGGAGGGAGGGATGGGGACAGTTACTCAGGGTGGTTTAAGGTGGAGGAATTCCATCCTGCCATGGCGCTGGGGAGCGAACTAGCCCTTCCCCAAGAGCGTCCCAGATCACTCGGGCTGCCATCGCTGGGCAAGGTGAGTGTATCAGGACAATTGTGCCCTTTTGGCACTGTGCTGCCCCCAAGCCAGGCCAGACCTCATCTCCTTGAAGCTGTCGGCAGAGATCCCCCTCCTACGTGCCAATGGGCACTGAGCCACTCATCGTTAAATGGATGCTCCAATGCAATGGCTGTGGAGGAGCGAAGCATGGTTCTTTCTCTGGATGTTCACGGCTAGAGATTGAGTGGGCGATGTGATGTCCTTCCCCTTTATACACACACACACACACACACACACACACACACACACACACACCATTGCCGCTCCAGGGAATTAAACATTCACCGCCCACAGCCCTGGAGTTAGCTGCAGTCAGAGGCGCTGGTTTTGTTTCAAGATTTCTTTGCCGTTCTGTTATTGCTCCAGCTATGCTCTCCAGCTCTCCTGCAAGGTGAATGCCACCAAGTAACACCCGGTTTCTGTCTAAAAACCCAACGGCCGAGACCCAGCACACTACCTCCCTGGAGCCCAGGTGGGATTTTCAGGGTCCGGGGGCTATATCGCTGGCCAACAATTGCACAAGGAGGTGCAAGGCAATGGCCCAGCAAGAAGAGCGGACAGGTCCCTGCAATGGAAAAGAAACCAGAACCAAGACCAACAGCAGTTGAGGAAGGTTGGAGGGGAAAGACGAGTTTTCTAACAGGGTGTAGCGGGGTGGTTACCCCGCTCCTGCCTGAGGGGTTTAAAACAGCCCTGGCAGAGGGCTGGGGCAAAGAGAAAAGCTACTGGGCTGATTGGGGAAGTAGCCACAGCTGGGCCATGCCCCAATCAGGCCCCAGCTGGCCTGTATAAGACGGCTGGGAGCCAAGAGCTCAGGAGTCTCTCTCTGCCTTCAGAGGGAGAAGGGCCTGGCTGCAGCAAGCTAGAGACAGGGTACCT